>NC_092172.1:47895962-48005962 GCF_045791955.1 Oncorhynchus clarkii lewisi | reverse complement strand
TGCTGTACAGAAACCCAGCCTAAAACCCCAAAACAGCAAGCAATGCAGGTGTAGAAGCACGGTGGCTAGGAAAAACTCCCTAGAAAGGCCAAAACCTAGGAAGAAACCTAGAGAGGAACCAGGCTATGTGGGGTGTCCAGTCCTCTTCTGGCTCTACCTCCATATTATTATTTGACCTTTATTTAACCAGGCAAGTCAGTGAAGAACAAATCAAATCAAATCAAATGTATTTATATAGCCCTTCGTACATCAGCTGATATCTCAAAGTGCTGTACAGAAACCCAGCCTAAAACCCCCAAACAGCAAGCAATGCAGGTGTAGAAGCACGGTGGCTAGGAAAAACTCCCTAGAAAGGCAGGAAATGTCCTATGCATTATGTGGGTTAAATTAATACAAGTCCCATGACGGTAGTGACTGTTCATTACTGCTTATCTCTTATCAACCATCAGTTATTTATTTTACTTTAATAAAATATTTATATTATATTACATTTGTTTTATTTGATAACTTTATTATTAAGAGAGAGAGAGAGAGAGAGAGAGAGAGAGAGACAGAGAGAGGGAGAAAGAGAGGCAGAGACAGAGAGACAGAGAGAGACAGAGAGACAGAGGCAGAGAGAGAGACAGAGAGAGAGAGAGAGACAGAGAGAGACAGAGAGACAGAGGCAGAGAGAGAGACAGAGACAGAGAGAGAAAGAGAGACAGAGAGAGAGAGAGAGAGGGAGAGCGAGAGAGAGCGAGAGAGAGAGATAGAGGGGGAGACAGACAGACAGAGACAGACAGACAGACAGAAAGACAGACAGACAGACAGACAGACAGAGTGATACAGTAGTAGACATAATAACCTCGTAGTTTCTCTCTGATGCTGCCGTTCCAGGAGCTCTCCTGCAGCAGGGTGGCAGAGCGGGAGAAGATGTCTGTAGCGTGGGGCAGCAGCAGCTGGAGGTGCTTATGGAGCAGAGCCACACTGCTGGAGTTCTGGAGGTATTAAACACAGGGACAATGTTACTAACTAACTATTACTACTACTAGAGTTCTGGAGGTATTATAGACCAGGACAATGTTACTAACTAACTATTACTACTACTAGAGTTCTGGAGGTATTATAGACCAGGACAATGTTACTAACGAACTATTACTACTACTAGAGTTCTGGAGGTATTATAGACCAGGACAATGTTACTAACTAACTATTACTACTACTAGAGTTCTGGAGGTATTATAGACCAGGACAATGGTACTAACTAACTATTACTACTACTAGAGTTCTGGAGGTATTATAGACCAGGACAATGTTACTAACTAACTATTACTACTACTAGAGATCTGGAGGTATTATAGACCAGGACAATGTTACTAACTAACTATTACTACTACTAGAGTTCTGGAGGTATTATAGACCAGGACAATGTTACTAACTAACTATTACTACTACTAGAGTTCTGGAGGTATTATAGACCAG
The DNA here is from genome assembly GCF_045791955.1 of Oncorhynchus clarkii lewisi. Taxonomy (NCBI): domain Eukaryota; kingdom Metazoa; phylum Chordata; class Actinopteri; order Salmoniformes; family Salmonidae; genus Oncorhynchus; species Oncorhynchus clarkii. The sequence goes on along the minus strand of NC_092172.1, from coordinate 48,004,501 downwards.
GACAATGTTACTAACTATTACTACTACTAGAGTTCTGGAGGTATTATAGACCAGGACAATGTTACTAACTATTACTATTACTACTACTAGAGTTCTGGAGGTATTATAGACCAGGACAATGTTACTAACTATTACTACTACTAGAGTTCTGGAGGTATTATAGACCAGGACAATGTTACTAACTAACTATTACTACTACTAGAGTTCTGGAGGTATTATAGACCAGGACAATGTTACTAACTATTACTACTACTAGAGTTCTGGAGGTATTATAGACCAGGACAATGTTACTAACTATTACTACTACTAGAGTTCTGGAGGTATTATAGACCAGGACAATGTTACTAACTATTACTACTACTAGAGTTCTGGAGGTATTATAGACCAGGACAATGTTACTAACTAACTATTACTACTACTAGAGTTCTGGAGGTATTATAGACCAGGACAATGTTACTAACTAACTATTACTATTACTAGAGTTCTGGAGGTATTATAGACCAGGACAATGTTACTAACTAACTATTACTACTACTAGAGTTCTGGAGGTATTATAGACCAGAACAATGTTACTAACTAACTATTACTACTACTAGAGTTCTGGAGGTATTATAGACCAGGACAATGTTACTAACTAACTATTACTACTACTAGAGTTCTGGAGGTATTATAGACCAGGACAATGTTACTAACTAACTATTACTACTACTAGAGTTGTGGAGGTATTATAGACCAGGACAATGTTACTAACTAACTATTACTACTACTAGAGTTCTGGAGGTATTATAGACCAGGACAATGTTACTAACTAACTATTACTACTACTAGAGTTCTGGAGGTATTATAGACCAGGACAATGTTACTAACTAACTATTACTACTACTAGAGTTCTGGAGGTATTATAGACCAGGACAATGTTACTAACTAACTATTACTACTACTAGAGTTCTGGAGGTATTATAGACCAGGACAATGTTACTAACTATTACTACTACTAGAGTTCTGGAGGTATTATAGACCAGGACAATGTTACTAACTATTACTACTACTAGAGTTCTGGAGGTATTATAGACCAGGACAATGTTACTAACTAACTATTACTATTACTAGAGTTCTGGAGGTATTATAGACCAGGACAATGTTACTAACTAACTATTACTATTACTAGAGTTCTGGAGGTATTATAGACCAGGACAATGTTACTAACTAACTATTACTACTACTAGAGTTCTGGAGGTATTATAGACCAGAACAATGTTACTAACTAACTATTACTATTACTAGAGTTCTGGAGGTTTATAGACCAGGACAATGTTACTAACTATTACTACTACTAGAGTTCTGGAGATATTATAGACCAGGACAATGTTACTAACTAACTATTACTACTACTAGAGTTCTGGAGGTATTATAGACCAGGACAATGTTACTAACTAACTATTACTACTACTAGAGTTCTGGAGGTATTATAGACCAGGACAATGTTACTAACTAACTATTACTACTACTAGAGTTCTGGAGGTATTATAGACCAGGACAATGTTACTAACTATTACTACTACTAAAGTTCTGGAGGTATTATAGACCAGGACCATGTTACTAACTAACTATTACTACTACTAGAGTTCTGGAGGTATTATAGACCAGGACAATGTTACTAACTAACTATTACTACTACTAGAGTTCTGGAGGTATTATAGACCAGGACAATGTTACTAACTATTACTACTACTAGAGTTCTGGAGGTATTATAGACCAGGACAATGTTACTAACTAACTATTACTACTACTAGAGTTCTGGAGGTATTATAGACCAGGACAATGTTACTAACTATTACTACTACTAGAGTTCTGGAGGTATTATAGACCAGGACAATGTTACTAACTATTACTACTACTAGAGTTCTGGAGGTATTATAGACCAGGACAATGTTACTAACTAACTATTACTACTACTAGAGTTCTGGAGGTATTATAGACCAGGACAATGTTACTAACTAACTATTACTACTACTAGAGTTCTGGAGGTATTATAGACCAGGACAATGTTAGTAACTAACTATTACTACTACTAGAGTTCTGGAGGTATTATAGACCAGGACAATGTTAGTAACTAACTATTACTACTACTAGAGTTCTGGAGGTATTATAGACCAGGACAATGTTACTAACTAACTATTACTACTACTAGAGTTCTGGAGGTATTATAGACCAGGACAATGTTACTAACTAACTATTACTACTACTAGAGTTCTGGAGGTATTAAACACAGGGACAATGTTACTAACTATTACTACTACTAGAGTTCTGGAGGTATTATAGACCAGAACAATGTTACTAACTATTACTATTACTAGAGTTCTGGAGGTATTATAGACCAGGACAATGTTACTAACTAACTATTACTACTACTAGAGTTCTGGAGGTATTATAGACGAGGACAATGTTACTAACTATTACTACTACTAGAGTTCTGGAGGTATTATAGACCAGGACAATGTTACTAACTAACTATTACTACTACTAGAGTTCTGGAGGTATTATAGACCAGGACAATGTTACTAACTAACTATTACTACTACTAGAGTTCTGGAGGTATTATAGACCAGGACAATGTTACTAACTATTACTATTACTAGAGTTCTGGAGGTATTATAGACCAGGACAATGTTACTAACTATTACTACTACTAGAGTTCTGGAGGCATTATAGACCAGGACAATGTTACTAACTATTACTACTACTAGAGTTCTGGAGGTATTATAGACCAGGACAATGTTACTAACTAACTATTACTACTACTAGAGTTCTGGAGGTATTATAGACCAGGACAATGTTACTAACTAACTATTACTACTACTAGAGTTCTGGAGGTATTAAACACAGGGACAATGTTACTAACTATTACTACTACTAGAGTTCTGGAGGTATTATAGACCAGAACAATGTTACTAACTATTACTATTACTAGAGTTCTGGAGGTATTATAGACCAGGACAATGTTACTAACTAACTATTACTACTACTAGAGTTCTGGAGGCATTATAGACCAGGACAATGTTACTAACTATTACTACTACTAGAGTTCTGGAGGTATTATAGACCAGGACAATGTTACTAACTAACTATTACTACTACTAGAGTTCTGGAGGTATTATAAACCAGGACAATGTTACTAACTAACTATTACTACTACTAGAGTTCTGGAGGTATTATAGACCAGGACAATGTTACTAACTAACTATTACTACTACTAGAGTTCTGGAGGTATTATAGACCAGGACAATGTTACTAACTATTACTACTACTAGAGTTCTGGAGGCATTATAGACCAGGACAATGTTACTAACTAACTATTACTACTACTAGAGTTCTGGAGGTATTATAGACCAGGACAATGTTACTAACTAACTATTACTACTACTAGAGTTCTGGAGGCATTATAGACCAGGACAATGTTACTAACTATTACTACTACTAGAGTTCTGGAGGTATTATAGACCAGGACAATGTTACTAACTAACTATTACTACTACTAGAGTTCTGGAGGTATTATAGACCAGGACAATGTTACTAACTATTACTATTACTAGAGTTCTGGAGGTATTATAGACCAGGACAATGTTACTAACTATTACTATTACTAGAGTTCTGGAGGTATTATAGACCAGGACAATGTTACTAACTAACTATTACTATTACTAGAGTTCTGGAGGTATTATAGACCAGGACAATGTTACTAACTATTACTACTACTAGAGTTCTGGAGGTATTATAGACCAGGACAATGTTACTAACTAACTATTACTACTACTAGAGTTCTGGAGGTATTATAGACCAGGACAATGTTACTAACTATTACTACTACTAGAGTTCTGGAGGTAATATAGACCAGGACAATGTTACTAACTATTACTATTACTAGAGTTCTGGAGGTATTATAGACCAGGACAATGTTACTAACTAACTATTACTACTACTAGAGTTCTGGAGGTATTATAGACCAGGACAATGTTACTAACTATTACTACTACTAGAGTTGTGGACACAAACATACGACAGAGACCGTCATAAACATTCATTAATAAAAACTCAAACCTGTTGCATAAAAGGTCTGCTTTGTCAAGCTTCAGCTCTGTAAATGGGATTGTGATGGTCACAGTATAGAATATCTGAGAAAACGTGTGTGTGTATGTGTGTGTGTGTGTGTGTGTGTGTGTGTGTGTGTGTGTGTGTGTGTGTGTGTGTGTGTGTGTGTGTATGCATGCCCAGTGTGTGTGTGTGTGTGTATGCATGCCCAGTGTGTGTGTGTGTGTGTGTATGCATGCCCAGTGTGTGTGTGTACCTCAGTAACACAGTTGATGTGGCAGTATGCCAGCAGTTGTTTCTGTAGGGAGCAGAGCAGCTCGTGGAGATGGGCCGGCTGACTGCTGTCTGATGAAGACGTTCCCTGGAGCAGCTTGTCACTGTTCTTCTCTAGTTCCCCAAACGCTTGGTCCTGCACACACACACACACACACACACACACAATGAATATCCAGGCAACAAGAGAGAGAAGCACAGATCTGCTACTTAATACCACCCAGGAGATAAACTAGCAGGGTAACAGCCACATCTACCACCCAGGAGATAAACTAGCAGGGTAACAGCCACATCTACCACCCAGGAGATAAACTAGCAGAGTAACAGCCACATCTACCACCCAGGAGATAAACTAGCAGGGTAACAGCCACATCTAACACCCAGGAGATAAACTAGATAAACTAACAGCTACATCTACCACCCAGGAGATAAACTAGCAGGGTAACAGCCACATCTACCACCCAGGAAATAAACTAGCAGGGTAACAGCCACATCTACCACCCAGGAGATAAACTAGCAGAGTAACAGCCACATCTACCACCCAGGAGATAAACTAGCAGGGTAACAGCCACATCTACCACCCAGGAGATAAACTAGATAAACTAACAGCTACATCTAACACCCAGGAGATAAACTAGCAAGGTAACAGCTACATCTACCACCCAGGAGATAAACTAGCAGGGTAACAGACACATCTACCACCCAGGAGATAAACTAGCAGGGTAACAGCTACATCTACCACCCAGGAGATAAACTAGCAGGGTAACAGACACATCTACTACCCAGGAGATAAACTAGCAGGGTAAGAGCTACATCTACCACCCAGGAGAAAGACTAGCAGGGTAACAGCTACATCTACCACCCAGGAGATAAACTAGCAGGGTAACAGCCACATCTACCACCCAGGAGATAAACTAGATAAACTAACAGCTACATCTACCACACAGGAGATAAACTAGTTAAACTAACAGCTACATCTACCACACAGGAGATAAACTAGCAGGGTAACAGCCACATATATCAATCACCCAGGAGAAAGACTCCCAGAGTAACAGCTACATCTACCACCCAGGAGAAAGACTAGCAGGGTAACAGCTACATCTACCACCCAGAAGAAAGACTAGCAGGGTAACAGCTACATCTACCACCCAGGAGAAAGACTCCCAGAGTAACAGCTACATCAGAAGCTAGATGAATTAGCAGAGTAACAGTCACATCAGAAGCTAGATAAATTAGCAGAGTAACAGCCACATCAGAAGCTAGATGAATTAGCAGGGTAACAGCTACATCAGAAGCTAGATAAATTAGCAGAGTAACAGTCACATCAGAAGCTAGATGAATTAGCAGAGTAACAGCCACATCAGAAGCTAGTTGAATTAGCAGGGTAACAGCTACATCAGAAGCTAGATGAATTAGCAGAGTAACAGTCACATCAGAAGCTAGATGAATTAGCAGGGTAACAGCTACATCAGAAGCTAGATGAATTAGCAGAGTAACAGCCACATCAGAAGCTAGATGAATTAGCAGGGTAATAGCTACATCAGAAACTAGATGAATTAGCAGAGTAACAGCCACATCAGAAGCTAGATGAATTAGCAGAGTAACAGCTACATCAGAAACTTGGATTGGAGTATCTGTCCATAGGACCACTTTAAGCTGTACACTCCACAGAGCTGGGCTTTACGGAAAAGTGGCCAGAAAAAAGCCATTGCTTAAAGAAAAAAATAAGAAAACACGATTTGGTGTTCGCCAAAAGGCATTTGGAAGACTCCCCAAAAATATGGAAGAAGGTACTCTGGTCAAATGAGACTAAAATGTAGCTTTTTGGCCATCAAGGAAAGCGCTATGTCTGGTGCAAACCCAACACCTCTCATCACCCCGAGAACGCCATCCCCACAATGTCTTGGAATGGCCCTGTCAAAGCCCAGAACTCAATCCAATTGAGAATCTGTGGTATGACTTAAAGATTGCTGTACATCAGCGGAACCCATCCGACTTGAACGAGCTGGAGCAGTTTTGCCTTGAAGAATTGGCAACAATCCCAGTTGCTAGATGTGCCAAGCTTATAGAGACATACCCCAAGAGACTTGCAGCTGTAATTGCTGCAAAAGGTGGCTCTACAAAATATTGACATTGGGAGGGTGAATAGTTATGAACGCTCAAGTTTTCAGTTGTCTTATTTCTTGTTTGTTTCACAATAAAAAATATTCAGCATTTTCAACGTGGTAGGCGTGTTGTGTAAATCAAATGATACAAACCCCCCAAAAAAATCTATTTTAATTTCAGGTTGAAAGGCAACAAAATAGGAAAAATGCCAAGGGGGGTGAATACTTTTGCAAGCCACTGTAAGACAGAATGATCTGGAACAACTAGGCTGCTTCTCTCCTCACCGTGTAGAAGCCCAGGTTCCTGAGCAGGGTCTTCATTAGGATCTCAGCCAGGTGTGTGTCAGGGTTGGTGCCGGGGGCTCCGTAGGAGGGGTCCAGGCCGCAGGAGGAGGCCAGGGCCTCGGGGGCCTCGGGGGGACAGCTGAACCCCAGGAGAGATGCTACGTGGGTGTGGTCCTGGAGCGAAGTCAGAATGATGTCCAGTTGCATCCTCTGGAAAACACAGGGTCAAGGGTCAGAGGTTAGAGGTCAGGGGTCAGAGGCAGGGACAGGATGCAGCTGAAGAGAGATACACAGAAGTCAGCTATCTATCTATGGCAGCATTTTGACCTGGGAACGTTTGGGGAGAAGCTTTTCTCAAACCTGCACTTCGTTTTATTTTGACATTTCTTTGTATATTGTAATCCAGAAAGATGATGCTGATTCATGAGTTTGACAGGCTGAGAAAAGCTTCCTGCCCGTCTGTCCCGACCCGACTCCCGACACGTTCATCACTATGAGACAGCTGGAGATTCAATTTGAATATTGAAACAATATTGCAAATGTCAGAGTGACAAACGGAAAGGTTTATACAAATCTCCGCTGTTGAAAACTAAATGTAGGACAATGTCTAGATGCTTTTTATAGCGGAGATCAGGTTTATAAATTGCCTGGCTGGGCTGACGAGACAGTGGATTGCGAAGTCAGATGGAACAGAGTAAAAAGGTATTTTAACATCATAGATTTATCCGGGGGCAACTTGTGGAATAGACCCCGGCTGGAATGCGGTTTTAACCAAATCAGCATTCAGGATTAGACCCACCTGTTATATAAAATAGCAATAAGGCACCTTGGGAGTTTGTGGTATATGGTCAATATACCACGGCTAAGGGCTGTGTCCAGGCACTCCGTGTTGCGTCATGACTAAGAACAGCCCATAGCCGTGCTATATTGACCATATACCACACTCCCTCGGGCCTTATTGCTTAAATAGAACTAGGGCCTTATTGACTAAATATAACTAGGGCCTTATTGACTAAATAGAACTAGGGCCTTATTGACTAAATAGAACTAGGGCCTTATTGCTTAAATAGAACTAGGGTCTTATTGACTAAATAGAACTAGGGCCTTATTGACTAAATAGAACTAGGGCCTTATTGACTAAATAGAACTAGGGCCTTATTGATATAGTCACAGGTAAATGGCATTGTTCAGACCAACGTGCAATACATCTATGTACTATACCTGTCCTTTGGACAGACTCTCCCATCTGTCAGGTCCCTGGGGCAGCAGGGAGTGGAGAAGCTCCATCCTCTCTCTCAGAGGAGGTAACAGCATAGTGGCCCCCACAGACAGAGTCTCAATCACAGCCTAGAGAAAACAGAGATGGGTCAACACAACAGAGACACAGTAATAGAGCCTGACAACACAGAGACACAGTGTCAGAGCCCGACAACACAGAGACACAGGGTTAGAGCCTGACAACACAGAGACACAGTGTTAGAGCCTGACAACACAACACAGTGTTAGAGCCCAACAACACAACACAGTGTTAGAGCCCGACAACACAACACAGTGTTAGAGCCCGACAACACAACACAGTGTTAGAGCCCGACAACACAGTGTTAGAGCCCGACAACACAACACAGTGTCAGAGCCTGACAACACAACAGTGTTAGAGCCCAACAACACAGTGTTAGAGCCCGACAACACAACACAGTGTTAGAGCCCGACAACACAACACAGTGTTAGAGCCCGACAACACAGTGTTAGAGCCTGACAACACAGTGTTAGCGTCTCAAACACAGCCTGATTACACAGAGATGTCCCACAAACTCAGATTTTCGTACCACAGGCCCCCAACAGACAGTGTTTCAAACACAGTCTGGCATAAACAACAACAGCACCACACAATGAGAGGAGATAACAGCTTGACTATCCATCTCAATCCCAGCCTGACAACCAAAACACACAATGAGAGGAGACAACAGCTTGACTATCGATCTCAATCCCAGCCTGACAACCAAAACACACAATGAGAAGAGACAACAGCTTGACTATCCATCTCAATCCCAGCCTGACAACCAAAACACACAATGAGAGGAGACAACAGCTTGACTATCGATCTCAATCCCAGCCTGACAACCAAAACACACAATGAGAAGAGACAACAGCTTGACTATCGATCTCAATCCCAGCCTGACAACCAAAACACACAATGAGAGGAGACAACAGCTTGACTATCGATCTCAATCCCAGCCTGACAACCAAAACACACAATGAGAGGAGACAACAGCTTGACTATCGATCTCAATCCCAGCCTGACAACCAAAACACACAATGAGAGGAGACAACAGCTTGACTATCCATCTCAATCCCAGCCTGACAACCAAAACACACAATGAGAAGAGACAACAGCTTGACTATCGATCTCAATCCCAGCCTGACAACCAAAACACACAATGAGAGGAGACAACAGCTTGACTATCCATCTCAATCCCAGCCTGACAACCAAAACACACAACGAGAGGAGACAACAGCTTGACTATCCATCTCAATCCCAGCCTGACAACCAAAACACACAATGAGAGGAGACAACAGCTTGACTATCCATCTCAATCCCAGCCTGACAACCAAAACACACAATGAGAGGAGACAACAGCTTGACTATCGATCTCAATCCCAGCCTGACAACCAAAACACACAATGAGAGGAGACAACAGCTTGACTATCGATCTCAATCCCAGCCTGACAACCAAAACACACAATGAGAGGAGACAACAGCTTGACTATCGATCTCAATCCCAGCCTGACAACCAAAACACAGCGACACTGGGTTTGGCTCAGAGACAAAACCCCAACGGCTCAGGGACCTGGCAAATAGTCAAGTTCAGACCAGTTAGTCAACAGATTGTGCCTTGTTGCTTCACATATCCAGAGTCCATATTGTCATCACTAGTCTGAAAGGTAATGTTGTCCAGTAAGTAGAGATGTAGTGTTTTGAGGGTTTATAGTTAAATCTATATTGTTACCATTCGGACTGTATATATTACCATTCGGACTGTATACAGACACCCTTCAAAGGAGCAGCTGATCTAGTGGTTACTGTGTGAGCCGGTGTTCACCTCTTGGATCTCATCAGGAACAGAGGAATCCATCAGTCTGAAGAGAAGGTTCCGGAGGGGGCGGGCCTGTCGCCCTAGGATACTGGTGGCCACTCCCCCGGCCAGAGCCAAAGCCAGGTGATTGGACAGCAGTCGAAGGCAGAGTTTCAGGAAGTTGTGATGCTCCCTGTAATGAAGTGGTATGTCAGAGTGTTATGATACTGTCTTGATAAGACAGAAGACGAAGCCCAGCAGAAAGGCAATGCAACGGTTTTCATTGATTGTAGTAAATCAGTAAAATGCTACAGAATGTATAGTTGAAGTGGGAAGTTTACATACACCTTAGCCAAATACATTTAAACTCAGTTTTTCACAATTCCAGACATTTAATCCTAGTAAAAAATCCCTGTTTAAGGTCAGTTAGGATCACCACTTCATTTTCAGAATGTGAAATGTCAGAATAATAGTAGAGAATGATTTATTTCAGCTTTTATTTCTTTCATCACATTCCCAGTGGGTCAGAAGTTTACATACACTCAAACCTTATTGTGTTTTCGTGGTCTTACGGGACCGTTAATGCCTCAGATGAATAGTCAGCGTGGTGGAGGCTGCTGTCATTTCACGTCTTCAGGACGGAATGTTTAGAATGAATGGAACCCCACTAAACACATTGTATCTATGAGCTGTTCCCTGTAGGGTTCCCTGTAGGGTTCCCTGAGGTGCCTGCAGTACCAGTACCTACCTGGAGGAGGGGAAGGGGAGGGGTGGCACCTCGCTGTTGATGCCGTCACAGTAGCGCTCTAGGAAGGAACGCAGGTGAGAGAAGGTGCTTTCTTCCAGGTCCACACAGTAGGGTCTGTGCCACGCTACCACCTGTCTGTCGACCAATTAAAACACAACAATATTATCATCTCATAGGGTCTGTGCCACGCTACCACCTGTCTGTTGACCTGTCTGTCGACCAATTAAAACACAACAATATTATCATCTCATATGTCTGTCTGTGTGTGTGTGTGTGTGTGTGTGTGTGTGTGTGTGTGTGTGTGTGTGTGTGTGAACAGTTTGTGTGTGTGTGTGTGTGTGTGTACAGTAGGAACAGTCCCCACTGACCCCCTGCAGGTCTGAAGTCCAGGGTTGTGGTGCAGCAGACTCAGCGTTCCACATAGAAGCACCATGGATAGAGATGGGACTGGGATGGGGGGGTGGGACTGGGATGGGACTGGGATGGGGGGGTGGGACTGGAATGGGGGGGTTGGGACTGGAATGGGGGGGTTGGGACTGGGATGGGGGTGGGACTGGGATGGGGGGTTGGACTGGGATGGGGGGTGGGACTGGGATGGGGGTTGGGACTGGGATGGGGGGTTGGACTGGGATGGGGGGTGGGACTGGGATGGGGGTTGGGACTGGGATGGGGGGGTTGGGACTGGGATAGGGTGGTGGGACTGGGATGGGGGTTGGGACTGGGATGGGGGGGTTGGGACTGGGATGGGGGGTGGGACTGGGATGGGGGGGTTGGGACTGGGATGGGGGGGTTGGGACTGGGATGGGGGTTGGGACTGGGATGGGGTGTGGGACTGGGATGGGGGTGTTGGGATGGGATGGGGAGGTGGGACTGGGATGGGGGGTGGGACTGGGATGGGACTGGGATGGGGGGGTGGGACTGGGATGGGGGATGGGACTGGGATGGGGGGTGGGACTGGGATTGGTAGATGGGACTGGGATGGGACTGGGATGGGGGGGTGGGACTGGGATGGGGGTTGGGACTGGGATGGGACTGGAATGGGACTGGGACTGGGTTGGGACTGGGATGGGGGGTTAGGACTGGGATGGGGGGGGTTAGGACTGGGATGGGGGGTTGGGACTGGGATGGGGGGTGGGACTGGGATGGGACTGGAATGGGACTGGGATGGGGGTTGGGACTGGGACTGGGATGGGACTGGGATGGGGGGTTAGGACTGGGATGGGGGGGTGGACTGGGATGGGACTGGGATGGGGGGATGGGGGTTGGTACTGGGATGGGGGGTGGGACTGGGATGGGACTGGAATGGGACTGGGATGGGGTTGGGACTGGGACTAGGATGGGACTGGGATGGGGGGGTGGGACTGGGATGGCACTGGGATGGGGGGGTGGGACTGGGATGCGGGGATGGGGGTTGGTACTGGGATGGGACTGGGATGGGGGGTGGGACTGGGATGCGGGGATGGGACTGGGATGGGGGGGTGGGACTGGGATGGGGGGTGGGACTGGGTTGGGGGGATGGGGATGAGACTGGGATTTGGGGGTGGGACTGGGATGGGGGGGTTGGGACGGGACTGGGATGGGGGCTTTGGGACGGGACTGGGATGGGGGGGTTGGGACTGGGATGGGGGACTGGGATGGGGGGGGTACTGGGATGGGGGCAGACCTCAGAAGACCATGGATCTGTACCTGTCCCTGGGCAGAGTGGTCCATGCCAGGCTGTGTGTTCAACATTATATGTTTCTATACTGACCTGTCCCTGGGCATCATGTCTCTTCTAAATGCTATATTTCTATACTGACATGTCTCTGGGCATCGTGTCCCTTCTAAATGCTATATTTCTATACTGACATGTCTCTGGGCATCGTGTCTCTTCTAAATGCTATATTTCTATACTGACCTGTCCCTGGGTATCGTCTCACTTCTAAATGCTATATTTCTATACTGACCTGTCCCTGGGCATCGTGTCTCTTCTAAATGCTATATTTCTATACTGACCTGTCCCTGGGCACCATGTCTCTTCTACATGCTATACAGTGCCTTGCGAAAGTATTCGGCCCCCTTGAACTTTGCGACCTTTTGCCACATTTCAGGCTTCAAACATAAAGATATAAAACTGTATTTTTTTGTGAAGAATCAACAACAAGTGGGACACAATCATGAAGTGGAACGACATTTATTGGATATTTCAAACTTTTTTAACAAATCAAAAACTGAAAAATTGGGCGTGCAAAATTATTCAGCCCCTTTACTTTCAGTGCAGCAAACTCTCTCCAGAAGTTTAGTGAGGATCTCTGAATGATCCAATGTTGACCTAAATGACTAATGATGATAAATACAATCCACCTGTGTGTAATCAAGTCTCCGTATAAATGCACCTGCACTGTGATAGTCTCAGAGGTCCGTTAAAAGCGCAGAGAGCATCATGAAGAACAAGGAACACACCAGGCAGGTCCGAGATACTGTTGTGAAGAAGTTTAAAGCCGGATTTGGATACAAAAAGATTTCCCAAGCTTTAAACATCCCAAGGAGCACTGTGCAAGTGATAATATTGAAATGGAAGGAGTATCAGACCACTGCAAATCTACCAAGACCTGGCCGTCCCTCTAAACTTTCAGCTCATACAAGGAGAAGACTGATCAGAGATGCAGCCAAGAGGCCCATGAACACTCTGGATGAACTGCAGAGATCTACAGCTGAGGTGGGAGACTCTGTCCATAGGACAACAATCAGTCGTATATTGCACAAATCTGGCCTTTATGGAAGAGTGGCAAGAAGAAAGCCATTTCTTAAAGATATCCATAAAAAGTGTTGTTTAAAGTTTGCCACAAGCCACCTGGGAGACACACCAAACATGTGGAAGAAGGTGCTCTGGTCAGATGAAACCCAAAATTGAACTTTTTGGCAACAATGCAAAACGTTATGTTTGGCGTAAAAGCAACACAGCTCATCACCCTGAACACACCATCCCCACTCTCAAACATGGTGGTGGCAGCATCATGGTTTGGGCCTGCTTTTCTTCAGCAGGGACAGGGAAGATGGTTAAAATTGATGGGAAGATGGATGGAGCCAAATACAGGACCATTCTGGAAGAAAACCTGATGGAGTCTGCAAAAGACCTGAGACTTGGACGGAGATTTGTCTTCCAACAAGACAATGATCCAAAACATAAAGCAAAATCTACAATGGAATGGTTCAATAATAAACATATCCAGGTGTTAGAATGGCCAAGTCAAAGTCCAGACCTGAATCCAATCGAGAATCTGGGGAAAGAACTGAAAACTGCTGTTCACAAATGCTCTCCATCCAACCTCACTGAGCTCGAGCTGTTTTGCAAGGAGGAATGGGAAAAATGTTCAGTCTCTCGAAGTGCAAAACTGATAGAGACATACCCCAAGCGACTTACAGCTGTAATCGCAGCAAAAGGTGGCGCTACAAAGTATTAACTTAAGGGGGCTGAATAATTTTGCACGCCCAATTTTTCAGTTTTTGATTTGTTAAAAAAGTTTGAAATATCCAATAAATGTCATTCCACTTCATGATTGTGTCCCACTTGTTGTTGATTCTTCACAAATAAATACAGTTTTATATCTTTATGTTTGAAGCCTGAAATGTGGCAAAAGGTCGCAAAGTTCAAGGGGGCCGAATACTTTCGCAAGGCACTGTATTTCTATACTGACCTGTCCCTGGGCATCGTGTCTCTTCTAAATGCTATATTTTTATACTGACCTGTCCCTGGGCACCATGTCTCTTCTATATTTCTATACTGACCTGTCCCTGGGCACCGTGTCTCTTCTACATGCTATATTTCTATGCGTTCCGGTAGCAGGACCAACCTGTCCCTGGGCAGAGCGGTCCATGCCAGGCTGTGGGAGGTACCAGCTGAGATCTGTTGGATGACCACACCGTCCAGACCAACCACCTTCTTCGGCTTGGTGATGGGACCAGTAGAGTTACCCTGGCCACACTGACCCATGGAGTTGTTACCCCACGCATACACCTCATTGTCTAGGTGGAGGAGAGACAGAGAGACGAGAGGAAAAATAGACATCAAGTTGATTTAATCATCCAATCACAGGAACATTTTGGGATGTTACGATGTGGTTTAAAATGTGGTGTGAGATTAAGAAGTGAGATGAAGAAATAAGATTAAGAAGTGAGATTAAAAAGTGAGATGAAGAAATAAGATTAAGAAGTGAGATGAAGAAGTGAGATTAAGAAGTGAGATGAAGAAGTGAGATTAAGAAGTGAGATGAAGAAGTGAGATGAAGAAGTGAGATGAAGAAGTGAGATGAAGAAGTGAGATGAAGAAGTGAGATTAAGAAGTGAGATGAAGAAGTGAGATGAAGAAGTGAGATTAAGAAGTGAGATGAAGAAGTGAGATGAAGAAGTGAGATGAAGAAATAAGATTAAGAAGTGAGATGAAGAAGTGAGATGAAGAAGTGAGATTAAGAAGTGAGATGAAGAAGTGAGATGAAGAAGTGAGATGAAGAAGTGAGATGAAGAAGTGAGATTAAGAAGTGAGATGAAGAAGTGAGATTAAGAAGTGAGATGAAGAAGTGAGATGAAGAAATGAGATGAAGAAGTGAGATGAAGAAGTGAGATGAAGAAGTGAGATTAAGAAGTGAGATGAAGAAGTGAGATGAAGAAGTGAGATTAAGAAGTGAGATGAAGAAGTGAGATTAAGAAGTGAGATGAAGAAGTGAGATGAAGAAGTGAGATGAAGAAGTGAGATTAAGAAGTGAGATGAAGAAGTGAGATGAAGAAGTGAGATGAAGAAGTGAGATTAAGAAGTGAGATTAAGAAGTGAGATGAAGAAGTGAGATTAAGAAGTGAGATGAAGAAGTGAGATGAAGAAGTGAGATGAAGAAGTGAGATGAAGAAATAAGATTAAGAAGTGAGATGAAGAAGTGAGATTAAGAAGTGAGATTAAAAAGTGAGATGAAGAAGTGAGATTAAGAAGTGAGATTAAGAAGTGAGATTAAGAAGTGAGATTAAGAAGTGAGATGAAGAAGTGAGATTAAGAAGTGAGATGAAGAAGTGAGATTAAGAAGTGAGATTAAAAAGTGAGATGAAGAAGTGAGATTAAGAAGTGAGATGAAGAAGTGAGATGAAGAAGTGAGATTAAGAAGTGAGATTAAGAAGTGAGATGAAGAAGTGAGATTAAGAAGTGAGATGAAGAAGTGACATGAAGAAGTGAGATGAAGAAATAAGATTAGTAACTGGTGAAATGTGTATGTGGTCATAAGAATCTCCCCTTTCAGAAACAAGAGCATATATGATTTATCCTGTTTGAACTTTACAGATAAACAAGATAATCTCTAGTAAAACAGTTGAAGCAGGATAAGTCAATACTACCCCACTTCTAGCTCTCTCCAGGTACTGTGTTGAACTTGTGGTTAGAGGCTGCTGTTTTACTGTGGGCTGGGCTGGTGGTTACTGCTGCTGCCTGGGCTGGGCTGGTGGTTACTGCTGCTACCTGGGCTGGTGGTTACTGCTGCTGCCTTTTCATGTCTCTGTCCAATAAACTGGACAAATCCTTTACTGTCTCTCTGTCTCTGTCCAATAAACTGGACAAATCCTTTACTGTCTCTCTGTCTCTGTCCAATAAACTGGACAAATCCTTTACTGTCTCTCTGTCTCTGTCCAATAAACTGGACAAATCCTTTACTGTCTCTCTGTCTCAGTCCAATAAACTGGACAAATCCTTTACTGTCTCTCTGTCTCTGTCCAATAAACTGGACAAATCCTTTACTGTCTCTCTGTCTCTGTCCAATAAACTGGACAAATCCTTTACTGTCTCTCTGTCTCTGTCCAATAAACTGGACAAATCCTTTACTGTCTCTCTGTCTCTGTCCAATAAACTGGACAAATCCTTTACTGTCTCTCTGTCTCTGTCCAATAAACTGGACAAATCCTTTACTGTCTCTCTGTCTCTGTCCAATAAACTGGACAAATCCTTTACTGTCTCTCTGTCTCTGTCCAATAAACTGGACAAATCCTTTCCTGTCTCTCTGTCTCTGTCCAATAAACTGGACAAATCCTTTCCTGTCTTTCTGTCTCTGTCCAATAAACTGGACAAATCCTTTACTGTCTCTGTCCCAATAAACTGGACAAATCGTTTTCTGTCTCTGTCTCTGTCCAATAAACTGGACAAATCCTTTACTGTCTCTGTCCAATAAACTGGACAAATCCTTTCCTGTCTCTCTGTCTCTGTCCAATAAACTGGACAAATCCTTTACTGTCTCTGTCCAATAAACTGGACAAATCCTTTCCTGTCTCTCTGTCTCTGTCCAATAAACTGGACAAATCCTTTCCTGTCTCTCTGTCTCTGTCCAATAAACTGGACAAATTATTTTCTGTCTCTGTCCAATAAACTGGACAAATCCTTTCCTGTCACTCTGTCTCTGTCCAATAAACTGGACAAATCCTTTCCTGTCTCTCTGTCTCTGTCCAATAAACTGGACAAATCCTTTACTGTCTCTGTCCAATAAGCTGGACAAATCCTTTCCTGTCTCTCTGTCTCTGTCCAATAAACTGGACAAATTATTTTCTGTCTCTGTCCAATAAACTAGACAAATCCTTTCCTGTCTCTCTGTCTCAGTCCAATAAACTGGACAAATCCTTTCCTGTCTTTCTGTCTCTGTCCAATAAACTGGACAAATCATTTCCTGTCTTTCTGTCTCTGTCCAATAAACTGGACAAATCCTTTCCTGTCTTTCTGTCTCTGTCCAATAAACTGGACAAAACCTTTCCTGTCTTTCTGTCTCTGTCCAATAAACTGGACAAATCCTTTCCTGTCTTTCTGTCTCTGTCCAATAAACTGGACAAATAATTTCCTGTCTTTCTGTCTCTGTCCAATAAACTGGACAAATCCTTTCCGGTCTCTGTCTCGGTCCCAATAAACTGGAAAAATCCTTAATAAATAATCTTATATTGCCTGGGGTGGTCTAGTGGTCTAATCTACTGGCTCTCTTATTCAGCACTCTCTCTACTACCTTCTACCTCTGTCTCTCTCTTTCAGCACTCTCTCTACTACCTTCTACCTCTGTCTCTCTCTTTCAGCACTCTCTCTACTACCTTCTACCTCTGTCTCTCTCTTTCAGCACTCTCTCTACTACCTTCTACCTCTGTTTCTCTCTTTCAGCACTCTCTCTACTACCTTCTACCTCTGTCTCTCTCTTTCAGCACTCTCTCTACTACCTTCTACCTCTGTCTCTCACTTTCAGCACTCTCTCTACTACCTTCTACCTCTGGCTCTCTCTTTCAGCACTCTCTCTACTACCTTCTACCTCTGTCTCTCTCTTTCAGCACTCTCTCTACTACCTTCTACCTCTGTCTCTCTCTTTCAGCACTCTCTCTACTACCTTCTACCTCTGTCTCTCTCTTTCAGCACTCTCTCTACTACCTGCTACCTCTGTCTCTCTCTTTCAGTACTCTCTCTACTACCTTCTACCTCTGTCTCTCTCTTTCAGCACTCTCTCTACTACCTTCTACCTCCGTCTCTCTCTTTCAGCACTCTCTCTACTACCTTCTACCTCTGTCTCTCTCTTTCAGCACTCTCTCTACTACCTTCTACCTCTGTCTCTCTCTTTCAGCACTCTCTACTACCTTCTACCTCTGTCTCTCTCTTTCAGCACTCTCTACTACCTTCTACTTCTGTCTCTCTCTTTCATCACTTTCTCTACTACCTTCTACCTCTGTCTCTCTCTTTCATCACTTTCTCTACTACCTTCTACCTCTGTCTCTCTCTTCCAGCACTCTCTCTACTAACCTTCTACCTCTGTCTCTCTCTAACCAATAAACACGCAAAATACTAACATCATAGATTTAAAATAATCATATCTTTTTTTAAAGGGTTGTTTTACCGTGTGAGAGAGCTAGACAGTGGCTGTCTCCTATGGAGAGGTCAACCACCCTGGTCGCCGTCAACTCCTCAATCAGCTTGGGTCTCAGTGCAGTGGCTTCAGAGGAGCCACAGCCCAGGCAGGCTCCGCAGCCCCAGGCATACACCTGGAACACAGGACAACACAGGACCAGTTACTACAACACAGGACAACACAGGACCAGTTACTACAGCACAGGACAACACAGGACCAGTTACTACAACACAGGACCAGTTACTACAACACAGGACCAGTTACTACAACACAGGACCAGTTACTACAACACAGGACAACACAGGACCAGTTACTACAGCACAGGACAACACAGGACCAGTTACTACAACACAGGACAACACAGGACCAGTTACTACAACACAGGACAACACAGGACCAGTTACTACAGCACAGGACAACACAGGACCAGTTACTACAACACAGGACCAGTTACTACAACACAGGACAACACAGGACCAGTTACTACAACACAGGACAACACAGGACCAGTTACTACAACACAGGACCAGTTACTACAACACAGGACCAGTTACTACAACACAGGACCAGTTACTACAACACAGGACCAGTTACTACAACACAGGACAACACAGGACCAGTTACTACAACACAGGACAACACAGGACCAGTTACTACAGCACAGGACAACACAGGACCAGTTACTACAACACAGGACCAGTTACTACAACACAGGACAACACAGGACCAGTTACTACAACACAGGACAACACAGGACCAGTTACTACAACACAGGACCAGTTACTACAACACAGGACCAGTTACTACAACACAGGACCAGTTACTACAACACAGGACCAGTTACTACAACACAGGACCAGTTACTACAACACAGGACCAGTTACTACAACACAGGACCAGTTACTACAACACAGGACCAGTTACTACAACACAGGACAACACAGGACCAGTTACTACAACACAGGACCAGTTACTACAACACAGGACCAGTTACTACAACACAGGACCAGTTACTACAACACAGGACAACACAGGACCAGTTACTACAACACAGGACAACACAGGGCCAGTTACTAGAACCAGTCATTAGAACACAGGGCATAGAACCAGTCACTAGAACACAGGACATAGAACCAGTCACTAGAACACAGGACATAGAACCAGTCACTAGAACACAGGACATAGAACCAGTCACTAGAACACAGGACATAGAACCAGTCACTAGAACACAGGACATAGAACCAGTCACTAGAACCAGTCAGGATTAAAGGGTCTGCATATTGAAAGGAGCCTGGTCCCCGATCTGTTTATACGGTCTTGCCAACTCCTATGGTTATTTCCATGTCAAATATACCTGGAACCAGGCCATATAAAAAGACATCGCAACAGGAAGTTACTTGCAGACAGTATCGATAGAACAACGAGACAGATATTTCACTGCCTGTATAAATGTGAAGCAACTGCGTGGCGTTTCCACTCACTGTGGTAGTGACAGGAAGACCACTGGCTGGCAGTGGGAGGAACACGGAACAACATGGATTTTGGCAGACATTCTGCTCATTTTCTCATCACTTAAACAGTTCTGTTCCAAAACCTCAAATCTGTTATGAACAGAGTGGATTAAGTTTTGTAGACTTTACCCTTTGCAAAAGGTTATTTTATTTTTTTAATTGCGTTGTGTAGAAGGACTGAAAGGCAGGGAGGTGTTCGCTAAAGGAAATAATTATGCAGATGCATGCTAGAATGAGCCAATAGAATCTCCCTATCTCGTGATTGGCTCTGCCCACCTCCTCGCTTGTTCTGCCCACTATGACTCGTTTGTTCCCATTGGAAACGACAGGCTGTGGTCTATCTTGGTTAAGTTGTAAAAATCTTTGATAGTATTGTCAGTTGGACTAAAGGGAACTGTATATAAACATATAAAACCCTTTGTGATAAATACTTATTTTAACATCCTGGTTAACAGTAACACAGTGAGCAACATAATGTGAATAACAGGAGTTGTGTAACTTTCTTACTATAACCAGACACAGAGTACCAGAGATCATTGCTACAGGACATATAATATAGTGTTAAGTGAAAACAGCAACACTCCACACAACCAGGGAGAGATTATATCAACAAAACAGTCTTCTGTTTATTCACAAACGAAATAATTCCTTGAATCGTTGACTAGCAGAATTCCAAGATCAAACCCAAGCCACAGCCAGTGTTTTTCTTTATCCCCCAAGGCATCGTCTGTCGTTGTTGCTGTTGTTGTGACCCATCCCTGGGCAATACACTTCATTTAACTTGTAATCTAACCAGGATACCATCCCTCCCTTGAAGTTAAAACAACTATTTTACAAGAGACAAGGGAAGTTATAGCATGTAGAAGAGACACGATGCCCAGGGACAGGTCAGTATAGAAATATAGCATGTAGAAGAGACATGATGCCCAGGGACAGGTTAGTATAGAAATATAGCATGTAGAAGAGACATGATGCCCAGGGACAGGTTAGTATAGAAATATAGCATGTAGAAGAGACATGATGCCCAGGGACAGGTTAGTATAGAAATATAGCATGTAGAAGAGACATGATGCCCAGGGACAGGTTAGTATAGAAATATAGCATGTAGAAGAGACATGATGCCCAGGGACAGGTCAGTATAGAAATATAGCATGTAGAAGAGACATGATGCCCAGGGACAGGTCAGTATAGAAATATAGCATGTAGAAGATACATGATGCCCAGGGAGACAGGTCAGTATAGAAATATAGCATGTAGAACACACAGCCTGGCATGGACCGCTCTGCCCAGGGACAGGTACAGATGTTCCAGATTTCTCCCTCCCGTTTCTAAAGGGTAAAACAGTCAGTAAACAGTCAGTAAACAGTCCATCGTACCTGTCCAGTGGAGGTCAGGGCCAGGGAGGACTGGCTTCCAGCACACACTTTCCTTATGAACATCCCCTGCAAGGCCTCCACTACTTTGGGTTTATAGACACGGTTTGTATCTCCATGCCCCAGTTTCCCTGCAGGATAGACAAATTACATATTTAGAGACATTTAGAAACATATTGCCAATCGTATTATTTATGTAAAACCAATTCTTCAATATGAAGACAGAATTACACAATAAACTATATTTATTGATTTATATATTGTCTTTTATATTTCCATATATATATATATATATATATATGTCGACATTTAGAGATATATTGCCAATCGTATCGTTTATGTAAAACCCCTTCTTCAATATGAAGACAGAATTACACAATAAACTATATTTATTGATTTATATATTGTCTTTTATATTTCCATATATGTGTCGACATTTAGAGTTATATTGATCATTTCCACATAATGACGCTGATATTAAAACACCCGATGGATTCCAGCCTTGCGTCCTGAGCCTTCAACACACCATTGTCTCCCCCTCCGAAGGACCACACGGTGCGGCCATCTTTTGACAAAGCTATGGTGTGAGAACTCCCACAAGACACCTCTCCTACGTTGCTGATGTCTTTGACCAGAGTAGGAATGTTTCTGCTGTTGCTGTCTCCGTGACCTGCATACCAAAACACAGAGAGGAGAGATATGTCAAGACACCAGACAGGGGAGAAATATATTATCGACCAGACAGTGGAGAAATATATTATCAACCAGACAGTGGAGAAATATATTATCAACATATCAACCAGACAGTGGAGAAATATATTATCAACCAGACAGTAGAGAAATATATTATCAACCAGACAGTAGAGAAATATATTATCAACCAGACAGTAGAGAAATATATTATCAACATATCAACCAGACAGTGGAGAAATATATTATCAACCAGACAGTAGAGAAATATATTATCAACATATCAACCAGACAGTGGAGAAATATATTATCAACCAGACAGTAGAGAAATATATTATCAACATATCAACCAGACAGTAGAGAAATATATTATTAACCAGACAGTGGAGAAATATATTATCAACCAGACAGTAGAGAAATATATTATCAACCAGACAGTAGAGAAATATATTATCAACCAGACAGGGGAGAAATATATTATCAACCAGACAGTGGAGAAATATATTATCAACCAGACAGTAGAGAAATATATTATCAACCAGACAGTAGAGAAATATATTATCAACCAGACAGGGGAGAAATATATTATCAACCAGACAGTAGAGAAATATATTATCAACCAGACAGTAGAGAAATATATTATCAACATATCAACCAGACAGTGGAGAAATATATTATCAACAGATCAACCAGACAGTGGAGAAATATATTATCAACATATCAACCAGACAGTGGAGAAATATATTATCAACATATCAACCAGACAGTAGAGAAATATATTATCAACATATCAACCAGACAGTGGAGAAATATATTATCAACCAGACAGTAGAGAAATATATTATCAACATATCAACCAGACAGTGGAGAAATATATTATCAACCAGACAGTAGAGAAATATATTATCAACCAGACAGTAGAGAAATATATTATCAACATATCAACCAGACAGTAGAGAAATATATTATCAACATATCAACCAGACAGGGGAGAAATATATTATCAACCAGACAGGGGAGAAATATATTATCAACCAGACAATGGAGAAATATATTATCGACCAGACAGGGGAGAAATATATTATCAACCAGACAGTGGAGAAATATATTATCAACATATCAACCAGACAGGGGAGAAATATATTATCAACCAGACAGGGGAGAAATATATTATCAACCAGACAGTGGAGAAATATATTATCAACCAGACAGTGGAGAAATATATTATCAACATATCAACCAGACAGTGGAGAAATATATTATCAACCAGACAGTAGAGAAATATATTATCAACATATCAACCAGACAGTGGAGAAATATATTATCAACCAGACAGTAGAGAAATATATTATCAACCAGACAGGGGAGAAATATATTATCAACATATCAACCAGACAGTGGAGAAATATATTATCAACCAGACAGGGGAGAAATATATTATCAACCAGACAGTGGAGAAATATATTATCAACCAGACAGTGGAGAAATATATTATCAACCAGACAGTGGAGAAATATATTATCAACCAGACAGTGGAGAAATATATTATCAACATATCAACCAGACAGTGGAGAAATATATTATCAACATATCAACCAGAAAGGGGAGAAATATATTATCAACATATCAACCAGACAGTAGAGAAAAATATTATCAACATATAAACCAGACAGTGGAGAAATATATTATCAACATATCAACCAGACAGTGGAGAAATATATTATCAACATATAAACCAGACAGTGGAGAAATATATTATCAACATATCAACCAGACAGTAGAGAAATATATTATCAACATATCAACCAGACAGTAGAGAAATATATTATCAACCAGACAGTGGAGAAATATATTATCAACATATCAACCAGACAGTGGAGAAATATATTATCAACCAGACAGTGGAGAAATATATTATCAACATATCAACCAGACAGTGGAGAAATATATTATCAACATATAAACCAGACAGTGGAGAAATATATTATCAACATATCAACCAGACAGTGGAGAAATATATTATCAACATATCAACCAGACAGTGGAGAAATATGCCCGCTGCAGACATAAAGCCTATAGATAATCTGTCAGAAACAGATTGGACGGACTAGATACAATACAACACGGACAGACTGACTAGTTACAACACGGACAGACTGACTAGCTACAACACGGACAGACTAGTTACAACACAGACAGACTGACTAGTTACAACACGGACAGACTGACTAGTTACAACACAGACAAACTGACTAGCTACAACACGGACAGACTGACTAGTTACAATACGGACAGACTGACTAGCTACAACACGGACAGACTAGTTACAACACGGACAGACTAGTTACAACACGGACAGACTAGTTACAACACGGACAGACTGACTAGCTACAACACAGATAGGCTGACTAGCTACAACACGGACAGACAGACTAGTTACAACACAGACAGACTGACTAGTTACAACACGGACAGAATGACTAGCTACAACACAGACAGACTGACTAGTTACAACACGGACAGACTGACTAGCTACAACACGGACAGACAGACTAGCTACAACACGGACAGACAGACTAGCTACAACACGGACAGACTAGTTACAACACGGACAGACTAGTTACAACACGGACAGACTGACTAGTTACAACACGGACAGACTGACTAGTTACAACACGGACAGACTGACTAGTTACAATACGGACAGACTGACTAGCTACAACACGGACAGACTGACTAGTTACAACACGGACAGACTGACTAGTTACAACACGGACAGACTGACTAGCTACAACACGGACAGACTGACTAGCTACAACACAGACAGACTGACTAGCTACAACACAGACAGACTGACTAGTTACAACACGGACAGACTGACTAGTTACAATACGGACAGACTGACTAGTTACAACACGGACAGACTGACTAGCTACAACACGGACAGACTGACTAGTTACAACACAGACAGACTAGTTACAACACGGACAGACTAGTTACAACACGGACTGACTAGTTACAACACGGACAGACTGACTAGTTACAACACGGACAGACTGACTAGTTACAACACGGACAGACTGACTAGCTACAACACGGACAGACTGACTAGCTACAACACAGACAGACTGACTAGCTACAACACAGACAGACTGACTAGTTACAACACGGACAGACTGACTAGTTACAATACGGACAGACTGACTAGTTACAACACGGACAAACTGACTAGTTACAACACGGACAAACTGACTAGTTACAATACGGACAGACTGACTAGCTACAACACAGACAGACTAGTTATCACACGGACAGACTGACTAGCTACAACACAGACAGACTGACTAGTTACAATACGGACAGACTGACTAGCTACAACACAGACAGACTGACTAGCTACAACACGGACAGACAGACTAGTTACAACACAGACAGACTGACTAGCTACAACACAGACAGACTGACTAGCTACAACACGGACAGACTGACTAGCTGGGGTGTGGAGAAGCAGACTATCTCTTGACCTGAGGGTGCAGGTAGGGTTATGGAGGGAGAGCAGTTCTTTGAGACAAGGAATACACTGGAATGTCAGCGGGAGGTTTTTGATTTCAATCCGGAATGAGACGGGGACCGCAGAGATGTGAGGATGGTGGCAGTTCTGAATGTATTGGAGGTATCCAGATGTAGAGTGTTGTAGTTCTTCAGGAGACTCCTACCAGGTATCCAGATGAAGAGTTGTAGTTTTTCAGGAGACTCCTACCAGGGATCCAGATGAAGAGTTGTAGTTTTTCAGGAGACTCCTACCAGGGATCCAGATGAAGTGTTGTAGTTTTTCAGGAGACTCCTACCAGGTATCCAGATGAAGAGTTGTAGTTTTTCAGGAGACTCCTGCCAGGGATCCAGATGAACAGTTGTAGTTCTTCAGGAGCCTCCTACCAGGTATCCAGATGAAGAGAGTTGTAGTTCTTCAGGAGTCTCCTGCCAGGGATCCAGATGAAGAGAGTTGTAGTTCTTCAGGAGCCTCCTACCAGGGATCCAGATGTAGAGTGTTGTAGTTCTTCAGGAGCCTCCTACCAGGGTTCCAGATGAAGAGTGTTGTAGTTCTTCAGGAGACTCCTACCAGGGATCCAGATGAAGAGGGTGTTGCAGTAGTTCAGCATTGAGGAGATAAAGACATGGACGAGCTTCTCGACAGCGTCAAACACTGTGCTCAAGTCCAGGAGGATCAGGAGACAGGTGGTTGGATATTGGCCTGTAAAATTGGCCAGCAGCAGAGTGACATGATGGAGAGTTAATGTGGATTTTGAAATCTCTTATAATCACAATGTTGGTTGAGGTGGCGCAGAGTGAAGGAAGGGTTAGGCTTAGCAGACCGATAAACTAGAAGCACAGTCATGGAGTAGACAGACGGGGCTCATTTAAGCCTGAGTAGACCACAGGATGATGCCAGGTTTCAGTTAGGAACATGATGTCAAGCTTCTCGTGGTCGTGCAGGAGGAGGGATTTATTAGAGAGAGACAGCGTATGAAATAGCCCCATGCTGATAGGCAGGGGAGATGTTGGAATAGGAGCTGCATCAAGTGTCTGTAGAGGTCTCAGGGCACTGAAATCCACTCCGCGTTTTCCTGATTTCCCTTGTGTGCAGAGGTCTTATGGCGTTTCAACTGCCTGAGAGGCATCCTGCAGACCTGGTTCTGTATCATCCATCTCCACTGGGATCAGACCTGGTCCTGTATCATCCATCTCCACTGGGATCAGACCTGGTCCTGTATCATCCATCTCCACTGGGCTCAGACCTGGTCCTGTATCATCCATCTCCACTGGGATCAGACCTGGTCCTGTATCCTCCATCTCTACTGGGATCAGACCTGGTCCTGTATCCTCCATCTCCACTGGGATCAGACCTGGTCCTGTATCCTCCATCTCCACTGGGATCAGACCTGGTCCTGTATCCTCCATCTCTACTGGGATCAGACCTGGTCCTGTATCCTCCATCTCTACTGGGATCAGACCTGGTCCTGTATCATCCATCTCTACTGGGATCAGACCTGGTCCTGTATCCTCCATCTCTACTGGGATCAGACCTGGTCCTGTATCCTCCATCTCTACTGGGATCAGACCTGGTCCTGTATCCTCCATCTCCACTGGGATCAGACCTGGTCCTGTATCATCCATCTCTACTGGGATCAGACCTGGTCCTGTATCATCCATCTCCACTGGGATCAGACCTGGTCCTGTATCATCCATCTCTACTGGGATCAGACCTGGTCCTGTATCATCCATCTCTACTGGGATCAGACCTGGTCCTGTATCATCCATCTCTACTGGGATCAGACCTGGTCCTGTATCATCCATCTCTACTGGGATCAGACCTGGTCCTGTATCATCCATCTCTACTGGGATCAGACCTGGTCCTGTATCATCCATCTCTACTGGGATCAGACCTGGTCCTGTATCATCCATCTCTACTGGGATCAGACCTGGTCCTGTATCATCCATCTCTACTGGGATCAGACCTGGTCCTGTATCATCCATCTCTACTGGGATCAGACCTGGTCCTGTATCATCCATCTCCACTGGGATCAGACCTGGTCCTGTATCATCCATCTCCACTGGGATCAGACCTGGTCCTGTATCATCCATCTCCACTGGGATCAGACCTGGTCCTGTATCATCCATCTCCACTGGGATCAGACCTGGTCCTGTATCCTCCATCTCCACTGGGCTCAGACCTGGTCCTGTATCATCCATCTCCACTGGGATCAGACCTGGTCCTGTATCATCCATCTCCACTGGGATCAGACCTGGTCCTGTATCATCCATCTCTACTGGGATCAGACCTGGTCCTGTATCCTCCATCTCTACTGGGATCAGACCTGGTCCTGTATCATCCATCTCTACTGGGATCAGACCTGGTCCTGTATCATCCATCTCCACTGGGCTCAGACCTGGTCCTGTATCATCCATCTCTACTGGGATCAGACCTGGTCCTGTATCATCCATCTCTACTGGGATCAGACCTGGTCCTGTATCATCCATCTCTACTGGGATCAGACCTGGTCCTGTATCCTCCATCTCTACTGGGATCAGACCTGGTCCTGTATCATCCATCTCTACTGGGATCAGACCTGGTCCTGTATCATCCATCTCCACTGGGATCAGACCTGGTCCTGTATCATCCATCTCTACTGGGATCAGACCTGGTCCTGTATCATCCATCTCTACTGGGATCAGACCTGGTCCTGTATCATCCATCTCTACTGGGATCAGACCTGGTCCTGTATCATCCATCTCCACTGGGCTCAGACCTGGTCCTGTATCATCCATCTCCACTGGGCTCAGACCTGGTCCTGTATCATCCATCTCCACTGGGATCAGACCTGGTCCTGTATCATCCATCTCCACTGGGATCAGACCTGGTCCTGTATCATCCATCTCCACTGGGATCAGACCTGGTCCTGTATCATCCATCTCCACTGGGCTCAGACCTGGTCCTGTATCATCCATCTCCACTGGGCTCAGACCTGGTCCTGTATCATCCATCTCCACTGGGATCAGACCTGGTCCTGTATCATCCATCTCTACTGGGATCAGACCTGGTCCTGTATCATCCATCTCCACTGGGCTCAGACCTGGTCCTGTATCATCCATCTCCACTGGGATCAGACCTGGTCCTGTATCATCCATCTCCACTGGGATCAGACCTGGTCCTGTATCATCCATCTCTACTGGGATCAGACCTGGTCCTGTATCATCCATCTCCACTGGGCTCAGACCTGTATCATCCATCTCCACTGGGCTCAGACCTGGTCCTGTATCATCCATCTCCACTGGGATCAGACCTGGTCCTGTAGAATCCATCTCCACTGGGATCAGACCTGGTCCTGTATCATCCATCTCCACTGGGATCAGACCTGGTCCTGTATCATCCATCTCTACTGGGCTCAGACCTGGTCCTGTATCATCCATCTCCACTGGGCTCAGACCTGGTCCTGTATCATCCATCTCCACTAGGATCAGACCTGGTCCTGTATCATCCATCTCCACTGGGATCAGACCTGGTCCTGTATTATCCATCTCCACTGGGATCAGACCTGGTCCTGTATCATCCATCTCCACTGGGCTCAGACCTGGTCCTGTATCATCCATCTCTACTGGGCTCAGACCTGTATCATCCATCTCCACTGGGATCAGACCTGGTCCGGTATCATCCATCTCCGCTGGGCTCAGACCTGTATCATCCATCTCCACTGGGATCAGACCTGGTCCTGTATCATCCATCTCCATTGGGATCAGACCTGGTCCTGTATCATCCATCTCCACTGGGCTCAGACCTGGTCCTGTATCATCCATCTCCACTGGGATCAGACCTGGTCCTGTATCATCCATCTCCATTGGGATCAGACCTGGTCCTGTAACATCCATCTCCACTGGGATCAGACCTGGTCCTGTATCATCCATCTCTACTGGGATCAGACCTGGTCCTGTATCATCCATCTCCACTGGGCTCAGACCTGTATCATCCATCTCCACTAGGCTCAGACCTGGTCCTGTATCATCCATCTCCACTGGGATCAGACCTGGTCCTGTATCATCCATCTCCACTGGGATCAGACCTGGTCCTGTATCATCCATCTCCACTGGGATCAGACCTGGTCCTGTATCATCCATCTCTACTGGGCTCAGACCTGGTCCTGTATCATCCATCTCCACTAGGATCAGACCTGGTCCTGTATCATCCATCTCCACTAGGATCAGACCTGGTCCTGTATCATCCATCTCCACTGGGATCAGACCTGGTCCTGTATCATCCATCTCCACTGGGATCAGACCTGGTCCTGTATCATCCATCTCCACTGGGCTCAGACCTGGTCCTGTATCATCCATCTCTACTGGGCTCAGACCTGTATCATCCATCTCCACTGGGATCAGACCTGGTCCTGTATCATCCATCTCCGCTGGGCTCAGACCTGTATCATCCATCTCCACTGGGATCAGACCTGGTCCTGTATCATCCATCTCCATTGGGATCAGACCTGGTCCTGTATCATCCATCTCCACTGGGCTCAGACCTGGTCCTGTATCATCCATCTCCACTGGGATCAGACCTGGTCCTGTATCATCCATCTCCATTGGGATCAGACCTGGTCCTGTATCATCCATCTCCACTGGGATCAGACCTGGTCCTGTATCATCCATCCTCACTGGGCTCAGACCTGGTCCTGTATCATCCATCTCTACTGGGCTCAGACCTGGTCCTGTATCATCCATCTCCACTGGGCTCAGACCTGGTCCTGTATCATCCATCTCCACTGGGATCAGAACTGGTCCTGTATCATCCATCTCCACTGGGCTCAGACCTGGTCCTGTATCATCCATCTCCACTGGGCTCAGACCTGGTCCTGTATCATCCATCCTCACTGGGCTCAGACCTGGTCCTGTATCATCCATCTCCACTGGGATCAGACCTGGTCCTGTATCATCCATCTCCACTCGGATCAGACCTGGTCTGTTATCATCCATCTCCACTGGGATCAGACCTGGTCCTGTATCATCCATCTCCACTGGGCTCAGACCTGGTCCTGTATCATCCATCTCCACTGGGATCAGACCTGGTCCTGTATCATCCATCTCCACTGGGATCAGACCTGGTCCTGTATCATCCATCTCCACTGGGATCAGACCTGGTCCTGTATCATCCGTCTCCACTGGGATCAGACCTGGTCCTGTATCATCCGTCTCTACTGGGCTCAGACCTGGTCCTGTATCATCCATCTCCACTGGGCTCAGACCTGGTCCTGTATCATCCATCTCCACTGGGATCAGAACTGGTCCTGTATCATCCATCTCCACTGGGCTCAGACCTGGTCCTGTATCATCCATCTCCACTGGGCTCAGACCTGGTCCTGTATCATCCATCCTCACTGGGCTCAGACCTGGTCCTGTATCATCCATCTCCACTGGGATCAGACCTGGTCCTGTATCATCCATCTCCACTCGGATCAGACCTGGTCTGTTATCATCCATCTCCACTGGGCTCAGACCTGGTCCTGTATCATCCATCTCCACTGGGATCAGACCTGGTCCATTATCATCCATTTCCACTGGGCGCAGACCTGGTCCTGTATCATCCATCTCTACTGGGATCAGACCTGGTCCTGTATCATCCATCTCCACTGGGATCAGACCTGGTCCTGTATCATCCATCTCCACTGGGATCAGACCTGGTCCTGTATCATCCATCTCCACTGGGATCAGACCTGGTCCTGTATCATCCATCTCCACTGGGATCAGACCTGGTCCTGTATCATCCGTCTCTACTGGGCTCAGACCTGGTCCTGTATCATCCATCTCCACTGGGCTCAGACCTGGTCCTGTATCATCCATCTCCACTGGGATCAGAACTGGTCCTGTATCATCCATCTCCACTGGGCTCAGACCTGGTCCTGTATCATCCATCTCCACTGGGCTCAGACCTGGTCCTGTATCATCCATCCTCACTGGGCTCAGACCTGGTCCTGTATCATCCATCTCCACTGGGATCAGACCTGGTCCTGTATCATCCATCTCCACTCGGATCAGGCCTGGTCTGTTATCATCCATCTCCACTGGGATCAGACCTGGTCCTGTATCATCCATCTCCACTGGGCTCAGACCTGGTCCTGTATCATCCATCTCCACTGGGATCAGACCTGGTCCTGTATCATCCATCTCCACTGGGCTCAGACCTGGTCCTGTATCATCCATCTCCACTGGGCTCAGACCTGGTCCTGTATCATCCTCCATGCCCACTAGGCGTCATGGCAACCATGGAACCCAATTATTACCACAATTAAATATAAAATGTAGGTCCTTGAAAATGATGATTACGTACGGGTTGGGATGAGTCCTTGAAAATGATGATTACGTACGGGTTTGGATGAGTCATTGAAAATGATGATTACGTACGGGTTGGGATGAGTCCTTGAAAATGATGATTACGTACGGGTTGGGATGAGTCATTGAAAATGATGATTACGTACGGGTTGGGATGAGTCATTGAAAATGATGATTACGTACGGGTTGGGATGAGTCCTTGAAAATGATGATTACGTACGGGTTGGGATGAGTCATTGAAAATGATGATTACGTACGGGTTGGGATGAGTCATTGAAAATGATGATTACGTACGGGTTGGGATGAGTCATTGAAAATGATGATTACGTATGGGTTGGGATGAGTCCTTAAAAATTATGATTACGTACGGGTTGGGATGAGTCATTGAAAGTCCTTCAATTTGACTTGCCAATGTCTGTATGAACCCTGTATAGGCGACATCGCTCAGCCCGCAAATGAAAGATAAAAAAAATCAACTGCCACTAAAATTATGCATCGCATCATTCCTGTCAGATGAAACCCAGGCCAGTATTTTTGTTGTTGTTGGGTGTTTTTTAACATTCGGGGCCAGTAGCTTCCAATTGGCACTGGTCCGGTGTGCCACTGGCAAACTCACCTGTATGTGAAGCTCTGCTGTGTGTGTAAGGCCTATATGTCTACCACTTTGTGTAGCCGTTAGCGATGCTAATGATAGCCTAACCATTTTCAGGTAGATGGAAAGGCAATACCTGGCACAATCCAGTTGCCATTTGTTTTTGAAAACACTGCTAGTCCTTCTCCCCGCTTTCTGTTGTTGTTGTTGTCATTTTTTTAAATGTTTTTATTCTGCCCTCTAGAGGATTTCACAGAAAAGAACACATGGCATTTTGAAATCTGTAATAAAATACATTTTGCACCTCATTTTCACGGTCTCTTTTCTTCGCTGTTACAGTACATCTATCCAAATCAATTTAAGAACACAAACATGCTAATGTATCAGATGGTTAGTCATTACTAGCCTGGTTCTGTATTGAATGACAGGCACATTAATTAAGGGACACAAGCCAGTTCATTATCAATTATCAATTATTTTATAAAAAAAAACATTGGTGCGACCAAATCATGTGCTGGTTCTGAACTAGTTAGTAGCACCAGTTCCACCAACTGAACTAGTTAGTAGCACCAGTTCCACCAACTGAACTAGTTAGTAGCACCAGTTCCACCAACTGAACTAGTTAGTAGTACCAGTACCACCAACTGAACTAGTTAGTAGCACCAGTTCCACCAACTGAACTAGTTAGTAGCACCAGTACCACCAACTGAACTAGTTAGTAGCACCAGTTCCACCAACTGAACTAGTTAGTAGCACCAGTTCCACCAACTGAACTAGTTAGTAGCACCAGTTCCACCAACTGAACTAGTTAGTAGCACCAGTACCACCAACTGAACTAGTTAGTAGCACCAGTACCACCAACTGAACTAGTTAGTAGCACCAGTTCACCCAACTGAACTAGTTAGTAGCACCAGTTCCACCAACTGAACTAGTTAGTAGCACCAGTTCACCCAACTGAACTAGTTAGTAGCACCAGTTCCACCAACTGAACTAGTTAGTAGCACCAGTACCACCAACTGAACTAGTTAGTAGCACCAGTTCCACCAACTGAACTAGTTAGTAGCACCAGTTCCACCAACTGAACTAGTTAGTAGCACCAGTTCCACCAACTGAACTAGTTAGTAGCACCAGTTCCACCAACTGAACTAGTTAGTAGCACCAGTTCCACCAACTGAACTAGTTAGTAGCACCAGTACCACCAACTGAACTAGTTAGTATCACCAGTTCCACCAACTGAACTAGTTAGTAGCACCAGTTCCACCAACTGAACTAGTTAGTAGCACCAGTTCCACCAACTGAACTAGTTAGTAGCACCAGTTCCACCAACTGAACTAGTTAGTAGCACCAGTTCCACCAACTGAACTAGTTAGTAGCACCAGTTCCACCAACTGAACTAGTTAGTAGCACCAGTTCCACCAACTGAACTAGTTAGTAGCACCAGTTCCACCAACTGAACTAGTTAGTAGCACCAGTATCACCAACTGAACTAGTTAGTAGCACCAGTATCACCAACTGAACTAGTTAGTATCACCAGTTCCACCAACTGAACTAGTTAGTAGCACCAGTTCCACCAACTGAACTAGTTAGTATCACCAGTTCCACCAACTGAACTAGTTAGTAGCACCAGTACCACCAACTGAACTAGTTAGTAGCACCAGTACCACCAACTGAACTAGTAAGTAACACCAGTTCTACCAACTGAACTAGTTAGTAGCACCAGTTCCACAAACTGAACTAGTTAGTAGCACCAGTACCACCAACTGAACTAGTAAGTAACACCAGTTCTACCAACTGAACTAGTTAGTAGCACCAGTTCCACAAACTGAACTAGTTAGTAGCACCAGTTCCACCAACTGAACTAGTTAGTAGCACCAGTTCCACCAACTGAACTAGTTAGTAGCACCAGTACCACCAACTGAACTAGTTAGTAGTACCAGTACCACCAACTGAACTAGTTAGTAGCACCAGTACCACCAACTGAACTAGTTAGTAGCACCAGTACCACCAACTGAACTAGTTAGTAGCACCAGTACCACCAACTGAACTAGTTAGTAGCACCAGTTCCACCAACTGAACTAGTTAGTAGCACCAGTTCCACCAACTGAACTAGTTAGTAGCACCAGTTCTACCAACTGAACTAGTTAGTAGCACCAGTTCCACCAACTGAACTAGTTAGTGTAGAACCCTCAAGCAGTAAAACAATGTTAATAATGTTTAGTTTTAATAATGTTCAGAGTGCTGATAATGTTCAGAGTGCTGATAATGTTCAGTGTTAATAATGTTTAGAGGTAATAATGTTCAGAGGTAATAATGTTCAGAGGTAATAATGTTCAGAGGTAATAATGTTCAGAGGTAATAATGTTCAGTGTTAATAATGTTCAGAGGTAATAATGTTCAGAGGTAATAATGTTCAGAGGTAATAATGTTCAGAGGTAATAATGTTCAGAGGTAATAATGTTCAGTGTTAATAATGTTCAGAGGTAATAATGTTCAGAGGTAATAATGTTCAGTGTTAATAATGTTCAGAGGTAATAATGTTCAGAGGTAATAATGTTCAGAGGTAATAATGTTCAGAGGTAATAATGTTCAGAGGTAATAATGTTCAGAGGTAATAATGTTTAGAGGTAATAATGTTCAGAGGTAATAATGTTCAGAGGTAATAATGTTCAGAGGTAATAATGTTCAGAGGTAATAATGTTCAGAGGTAATAATGTTCAGGGTGCTAATAGTGCTAACATTTACCTAATCTCCCGAAGTCTCCTTCACCCCACGTGTAGAGCTCTCCATCCTCACTGACCGCTGCACTGTGTCGGTAGCCCGCTGACACACACACCACCACCTGGCCCAACAACGTTCAGCATTGAGACACGACACACTAAAACACACTTGTTTAATGAAATGACACATTATTATACCATGGCATTGTTGAAACCCCCGTTTCTGATTGGCTCGGAAGAGCTTTTCTAGAGCATGCATTATGTATCCTATAATGCCCGGGATAATTAAATGACTATGGTTCATTCTTAGATGTTTTAGCTGCTTTTGAAAGCATAATTCAACATTAAGATTTTTCATAATAGCAAACTAGGACTGGTGGTTCGGTTAGCTAAGCTAACGAGTCTGTTTGGTTACCGAGGCAACTACTGTAAACTTGCCCCACTGTTTCAAAGTGTACGATAAACACATTTCTACCTGGCAAATGTGTTCAATTATAGCCTTGGTATAAAAGGGATATAATGGAAGATAACGTGACTCCGTGGAAGTCGGTTCCTCTCGGTTACCGTGTCGTGGAAACACACCTTCCCACGTCGTTCATTATATTCTATAGAACACATAGTCCCTGGTTGATTATCCCTTACAATAACACTCAACACATCTCTATTGGTTGATTATCCCTTACATAACACTCAACACATCTCTATTGGTAAAGCAATAGATTCTGTGAATTATCTCAAACAAGTCATGACAAACAACACACTGTGGTGGTCTAGGGGCTGTGGTGGTCTGTGGTGGTCTAGGGGCTGTGGTGGGTGGTCTGTGGGCTGTGGTGGTCTAGGGGCTGTGGTGGTCTAGGGGCTGTGGTGGTCTAGGGGCTGTGGTGGTCTTGGGCTGTGGTGGTCTAGGGGCTGTGGTGGTCTAGGGGCTGTGGTGGTCTGTGGTGGTCTTGGGGCTGTGGTGGTCTTGGGGCTGTGGTGGTCTGGGGGCTGTGGTGGTCTAGGGGCTGTGGTGGTCTAGGGGCTGTGGTGGTCTTGGGCTGTGGTGGTCTAGGGGCTGTGGTGGTCTAGGGGCTGTGGTGGTCTGTGGTGGTCTTGGGGCTGTGGTGGTCTTGGGGCTGTGGTGGTCTGGGGGCTGTGGTGGTCTAGGGGCTGTGGTGGTCTAGGGGCTGTGGTGGTCTGTGGGATGTGGTGGTCTGGGGGCTGTGGTGGTCTGTGGTGGTCTGTGGGCTATGGTGGTCTGTGATGGTCTAGGGGCTGTGGTGGTCTGTGATGGTCTAGGGGCTGTGGTGGTCTGTGACGGTCTAGGGGCTGTGGTGGTCTGTGGTGGTCTAGGGGCTGTGGTGGTCTATGGGCTGTGGTTGTCTGGGGGCTGTGGTGGTCTGTGGGATGTGGTGGTCTGTGGGATGTGGTGGTCTGTGGGATGTGGTGGTCTGGGGGCTGTGGTGGTCTGTGATGGTCTAGGGGCTGTGGTGGTCTGTGGTTGTCTAGGGGCTGTGGTGGTCTATGGGCTGTGGTTGTCTGGGGGCTGTGGTGGTCTGGGGGCTGTGGTGGTCTAGGGGCTGTGGTGGGTGGTCTGGGGGCTGTGGTGGTCTGGGGGCTGTGGTGGTCTAGGGGCTGTGGTGGTCTGTGGGCTGTGGTGGTCTGGGGGCTGTGGTGGTCTAGGGGCTGTGGTGGTCTGAGGGCTGTGGTTGTCTGGGGGCTGTGATGGTCTGGGGGCTGTGATGGTCTGGGGGCTGTGGTGGTCTAGGGGCTGTGGTAGTCTGAGTCCTACCTTTCCCTGCAGAGGTCCCTGGATGAGTTTGGGGTACTTCTGTGTGGAGCTGTTCCCATGCCCCAACTTTCCGTAGTCCCCGTCTCCCCAACTGAACACCTCTCCCTCCGTGGTGAAGGCCAGTGTGTGTCCGTCCGAACCCTTCGATGACGTCACCTTTTTGATGGCGCGGTGAGGTTCAAAGGTCAGCTTCTTGAGAGACGATTGGTTGTTGGAGTCTCCCAGACCCAATCTGCCGTAGCTGCCTTTGCCACAGGCTCTGACAGAGCCGTCAGAAGAGATGACGAAGGTGCAATATTGGCCTGCCTCAATCTGACACAGACAGACAAGCACAGGGTTTAGGATTCACACTGGTCAATGGGCATTTCCTAACCATCTGACACAGACAAGCACAGGGTTTAGGATTCACACTGGTCAATGGGCATTTCCTAACCATCTGAGACAGACAGACAAGCACAGGGTTTAGGATTCACACTGGTCAATGGGCATTTCCTAACCATCTGACACAGACAAGCACAGGGTTTAGGATTCACACTGGTCAATGGGCATTTCCTAACCATCTGACACAGACAAGCACAGGGTTTAGGATTCACACTGGTCAATGGGCATTTCCTAACCATCTGACACAGACAAGCACAGGGTTTAGGATTCACACTGGTCAATGGGCATTTCCTAACCATCTGACACAGACAGACAAGCACAGGGTTTAGGATTCACACTGGTCAGCGTTAAGGAACACTGGTTTAAGACATTCAATATAGGCTTAGACGGTATACAGACAGTATAGTATAACTAGCTAGCCATTTCACACTGGTTACACTTGGACGGTATACCGACGGTATAGTATAACTAGCTAGCCATTTCACGCTGGTTACACTTGGACGGTATACCGACGGTATAGTATAACTAGCTAGCCATTTCACACTGGTTACACTTGGACGGTATACCGATAGTATAGTATAACTAGCTAGCCATTTCACACTGGTTACACTTGGACGGTATACTGATAGTATAGTATAACTAGCTAGCCATTTCACACTGGTTACACTTGGAAGGTATGCCGATAGGTTAGTATAACTAGCTAGCCATTTCACACTGGTTACACTTGGACGGTATACCGACGGTATAGTATAACTAGCTAGCCATTTCACACTGGTTACACTTGGACGGTATGCCGATAGGTTAGTATAACTAGCTAGCCATTTCACACTGGTTACACTTGGACGGTATACCGACAGTATAGTATAACTAGCTAGCCATTTCACACTGGTCACACTTGGAAGGTATACCGATAGTATAGTATAACTAGCTAGCCATTTCACACTGGTCACACTTGGAAGGTATACCGATAGTATAGTATAACTAGCTAGCCATTTCACACTGGTTACACTTGGACGGTATACCGACAGTATAGTATAACTAGCTAGCCATTTCACACTAGTTACACTTGGACGGTATACCGACAGTATAGTATAACTAGCTAGCCATTTCACACTGGTTACACTTGGACGGTATACCGACAGTATAGTATAACTAGCTAGCCATTTCACACTGGTTACACTTGGACGGTATACCGACAGTATAGTATAACTAGCTAGCCATTTCACACTGGTTACACTTGGACGGTATACCGACAGTATAGTATAACTAGCTAGCCATTTCACACTGGTTACACTTGGACGGTATACCGACAGTATAGTATAACTAGCTAGCCATTTCACACTGGTTACACTTGGACGGTATACCGACAGTATAGTATAACTAGCTAGCCATTTCACACTGGTTACACTTGGACGGTATACCGACAGTATAGTATAACTAGCTAGCCATTTCACACTGGTTACACTTGGACGGTATACCGACAGTATAGTATAACTAGCTAGCCATTTCACACTGGTTACACTTGGACGGTATACCGACAGTATAGTATAACTAGCTAGCCATTTCACACTGGTTACACTTGGACGGTATACCGATAGTATAGTATAACTAGCTAGCCAGAGGATGGTTTTTCCAATACCGTCAATAACGTAGAAATTATTTCTTCGATTTTTAATAAAAAAATGGAAATACATTTAAAAAAATTAGAAGCTACTTTTAATGTTAAATATCTGCAGTCGCCAGGTGTAATACGGAGATAAAGGAGACCGTGTTCTTAATTTCACCTGACACATCATTATCCATTCTGAAGCTTACCGGTAGTCCCACCCTGACCTTTGACCTGACCTCTTTATTATTTTGGTCGGGTCAGGGTGTGACGAGGGTGGTTTGTGTAGTTTTTGTATGTCTAGGGGGGTTTGTATATCTAGGGGGGTTTGTATGTCTAGGGGTTGTTGTATATCTAGGGGGTGTTGTATATCTAGGGGGTGTTGTATATCTAGGGGGTGTTGTATATCTAGGGGGTGTTGTATATCTAGGGGGTGTTGTATATCTAGGGGGTGTTGTATATCTAGGGGGTTTTGTATATCTAGGGGGTGTTGTATGTCTAGGGGGTTTTGTATGTCAAGGGGTTGTTGTATATCTAGGGGGTTTTGTATGTCTAGGGGGTTGTTGTATATCTAGGGGGTTTTGTATGTCATGGGGTTGTTGTATATCTAGGGGGTTTTGTATGTCTAGGGGGTTGTTGTATATCTAGGGGGTTTTGTATGTCTAGGGGGTTGTTGTATATCTAGGGGGTTGTTGTATATCTAGGGGGTTTTGTATGTCATGGGGTTGTTGTATATCTAGGGGGTTTTGTATGTCTAGGGGGTTGTTGTATATCTAGGGGGTTTTGTATGTCTAGGGGGTTGTTGTATATCTAGGGGGTTGTTGTATATCTAGGGGGTTTTGTATGTCATGGGGTTGTTGTATATCTAGGGGGTTTTGTATGTCTAGGGGGTTGTTGTATATCTAGGGGGGTTTGTATGTCTAGGGGTTGTTGTATATCTAGGGGGTTGTTGTATATCTAGGGGGTTGTTGTATATCTAGGGGGGTTTGTATGTCTAGGGGTTGTTGTATATCTAGGGGGTTGTTGTATATCTAGGGGGTTGTTGTATATCTAGGGGGGTTTTGTATATCTAGGGGGGTTTTGTATGTCTAGGGGTTGTTGTATATCTAGGGGGTTGTTGTATATCTAGGGGGTTTTGTATGTCTAGGGGTTGTTGTATATCTAGGGGGTTGTTGTATATCTAGGGGGTTTTGTATGTCTAGGGGTTGTTGTATATCTAGGGGGTTGTTGTATATCTAGGGGGTTGTTGTATATCTAGGGGGGTTTTGTATGTCTAGGGGTTGTTGTATATCTAGGGGGGTTTGTATGTCTAGGGGTTGTTGTATATCTAGGGGGGTTTGTATGTCTAGGGGTTGTTGTATATCTAGGGGGGTTTGTATGTCTAGGGGTTGTTGTATATCTAGGGGGTTGTTGTATATCTAGGGGGTTTTTGTATTGTCTAGGGGGTTTTGTATTGTCTAGGGGGTTTTGTATGTCTAGGGGTTGTTGTATATCTAGGGGTTGTTGTATATCTAGGGGTTGTTGTATATCTAGGGGGTTTTGTATGTCTAGGGGTTGTTGTATATCTAGGATGGTTTGTATGTCTAGGGGTTGTTGTATATCTAGGGGGGTTTGTATGTCTAGGGGTTGTTGTATATCTAGGGGGGTTTTGTATGTCTAGGGGTTGTTGTATATCTAGGGGGTTTTTGTATTGTCTAGGGGGTTTTGTATGTCATGGGGTTGTTGTATATCTAGGGGGGTTTTGTATTGTCTAGGGGTTGTTGTATATCTAGGTGGGTTTTGTATGTCTAGGGGTTGTTGTATATCTAGGGGGTTTTTGTATGTCTAGGGGTTGTTGTATATCTAGGGGGGTTTTGTATGTCTAGGGGTTGTTGTATATCTAGGGGGTTTTTGTATTGTCTAGGGGGTTTTGTATGTCATGGGGTTGTTGTATATCTAGGGGGGTTTTGTATGTCTAGGGGTTGTTGTATATCTAGGGGGGTTTTGTATGTCTAGGGGTTGTTGTATATCTAGGGGGTTTTGTATATCTAGGGGGGTTTTGTATGTCTAGGGGTTGTTGTATATCTAGGGGGTTTTGTATGTCTAGGGGTTGTTGTATATCTAGGGGGTTTTGTATTGTCTAGGGGGTTTTGTATGTCTAGGGGTTGTTGTATATCTAGGGGGTTTTTGTATATCTAGGGGTTGTTGTATATCTAGGGGGGTTTTGTATTGTCTAGGGGGTTTTGTATGTCTAGGGGTTGTTGTATACCTAGGGGGGTTTTGTATGTCTAGGGGTTGTTGTATATCTAGGGGGTTTTGTATGTCTAGGGGTTGTTGTATATCTAGGGGGTTTTGTATTGTCTAGGGGGTTTTGTATGTCTAGGGGTTGTTGTATATCTAGGGGGTTTTTGTATATCTAGGGGTTGTTGTATATCTAGGGGGGTTTTGTATTGTCTAGGGGGTTTTGTATGTCATGGGGTTGTTGTATATCTAGGTGTTTCTATGTCTATGGTAGCCTAGATTGGTTCCCAATCAGAGGCAGCTGTTTATCGTTGTCTCTGATTGGGGACCATATTTAGGTAGCCATATTCCTTGGGTATTTTGTGGGTTATTGTCTATGTGTAGTTAGTTGCCTGTCAGCACTTGCTTTTGTAGCTTCACGTTCGTTTTGTTATTTTGTTAATAAGTGTTGTTCGTTTAATTAAAAGAAGAATGTCTTCTAATCACGCTGCGCCTTGGTCTCCTCGTTATGACGAACGTGACACCCGGAGCCTTGTGAGCAATCGTGTATATTAACCCTGGTTTGCTGATACTATGTACTGGCCATTGAGGGGCTTTGAAACCACCGGTCGGCCATATTGGTTCTCCCCAGTAGGAGCAGTCCTCCATAGGAATGGATAGAACTCTATGTGGACAAAACCACATGTGTATTTAAGTATTTTTCTGTTGTATTGGAGACAGTAACATTAGCCCTCTCCAAAAAATATATTTTTATTTTATTTTAAAATGTTATGTTTAGCTTTTAGTGTTAAAAGTATGCATTAAGGTGTCTGTAATGGAATAAATGTGTTGAAAATGAATAAAGACATTTATAAATGCATTTCTATAGCTTTACAATCTTTTTTTTTTTACAACGGAGGAGGAGTACCAAGATGGCTGCCCTGTGGCTTCAATACAGCACCCCCTGTCAGTCATCCAGGGTTTATACACATCATTGCTTGTGAGTCACTCGCCAGGCTATCTAGTTGCAGTATGTAATCCACAACTAAATGTTTTCCGGCTAGATATCTTATAATTATTAAGTTAACTGTCTGAAATGTGCTCAATGCTCTGTGCATTTGGTTTGCTAATTTAGTAGCTCGTTAGCTATCTAGCTAAGCGGTTAGTTTCTTCTACAATCAAGCTTCACTTGGTAACAGCAGAGAATCAAGAGGATCAAGTGGATGTTGATTATGCCCACACCTCTCTGATTCAGAGGGGTTGGGTTAAATGAGGAAGACGTGGATGTTGATTATGCCCCCCCCCGCACCTCTCTGATTCAGAGGGGTTGGGTTAAATGCTTAGACACATTTCAGTTGAATGCGTTCAGTTGTACAACTGACTAGGTATCCCCCCCCTTTCTGTCTAATATAGGTTTTGTGCGTGCAGCAAACTGTGAGTACCATTTTTGCCTAACTTTATGAGCTAGGACGTCTGTCCTGAAAATTGTCTATGTCAAATACTGTATAAAATGTTCACAATGCACTCGTTAGCATTTGGTTAGCATTCTCTATGGGATTTTAAATGTACTTGTTAGCATTGCTAACCTTTCGGATTACAGAAGCTCAGTGGGGTTTGAAAATTGTGCCCATTTTGTTCATTGCCGGTTTTACCGAATATCCCGGTATTACCGAATATCCCGGTATTACCGAATATCCCGGTATTACCGAATATCCCGGTATTACCGAATATCCCGGTATTACCGAATATCCCGGTATGGCACAAGATCGGCTTGAGGGTATGACAATCCGAATACCGCCCAAGCTTAATGTAATATCTCAATAACCAACCATGAATACCGCCCAAGCTTAATGTAATATCTCAATAACCAACCATGATTGGGGAACAGAAGATGGGAAGCACAGAGTGAACTTTACTTTTTAATCCATGAAAGCCACTCTTCACGCTCCAATGGATTTTCACTCTGTCTCTTCTTTAAGGTCTCCTCTCAGAACTAGGCTACACTAGCTAACTTCTCCAGAGACGTAATACCGAGGGGAATCAGCTTTCCTTATAAACCAGTGGTTGTCAAACCCCTCTGGGCCCCCCCCCCCACACGAGCCCTTCCATATATTTTAACTAATTCAGAGCTATCCCACCTGATTCAACTAATCGTCAACTAATCGTCAACTAATCATCAAGTCCTTGATTAGATCAGGTGACCTAATTCAAGGACACAACAAAAATTGTGAAACGTCTGGAGGTTCACCCGAGAAGAGCTTTGAGAACCACTGGCTTTAAAAAAATAAAAAGACAAACAGGAAATGACACACAAACACACCTTTGGAGACCTGTGGTCTCTTACCGTCTGTGCGTCGGCGAAGCTGGGTGCCAACTTGGGCTGCAGGATCTTCTCCTGTGTTCCCTCCACCAGCTGGTGGGAGCTGTTACTGCCCCAGACGTACACCTCACACGTCTCTGACAGCATGGGAGCCTCGCCGCTCTGGAGGCTGTCTGGGCTGGCACAGGTACGGGAGTAGTCTGACGCCATCCTGCACACCTGGGAGGAAGTAGTGCTTAACTTGAGAAGGCTACCTACCTACATGTAAACCTTCGTAACCCATACATATCACATTCATAAGCAGTATAAAAGCTTTTCAGAAGATAATTTATTTTTTATAAACGTAAATTGACCTGTAAAAAAAAACTGTATTTGAGTTGATATTTTACCTCTTCGAACAGACAGAGAGCTGCTTCATACAAAGAGCACAGCCCGTCTGATGTCCGCGTCGGTTCCCTCCACTGACTCCTGTCTGCTGACGAGCCCTGGTCGAGAGTCAGGAGACATCAGATACACAGTCAGCCACAGAGACATATAGGGAGACAT
The DNA here is from genome assembly GCF_045791955.1 of Oncorhynchus clarkii lewisi. NCBI lineage: Eukaryota > Metazoa > Chordata > Actinopteri > Salmoniformes > Salmonidae > Oncorhynchus > Oncorhynchus clarkii. The sequence continues at coordinate 47,960,468 of NC_092172.1, read as the reverse complement.
CAGATACACAGTCAGCCACAGAGACCTATAGGGAGACATCAGATACAGTCAGACATCACAGATACACAGTCAGCCACAGAGACATATAGGGAGACATCAGATACACAGTCAGCCACAGAGACATATAGGGAGACATCAGATACACAGTCAGCCACAGAGACATATAGGGAGACATCACAGATACACAGTCAGCCACAGAGACATATAGGGAGACATCACAGATACACAGTCAGCCACAGAGACATATAGGGAGACATCACAGATACACAGTCAGCCACAGAGACATATAGGGAGACATCACAGATACACAGTCAGCCACAGAGACATATAGGGAGACATCACAGATACACAGTCAGCCACAGAGACATATAGGGAGACATCACAGATACACAGTCAGCCACAGAGACATATAGGGAGACATCAGATACACAGTCAGCCACAGAGACATATAGGGAGACATCACAGATACACAGTCAGCCACAGAGACATATAGGGAGACATCACAGATACACAGTCAGCCACAGAGACATATAGGGAGACATCAGATACACAGTCAGCCACAGAGACATATAGGGAGACATCACAGATACACAGTCAGCCACAGAGACATGTAGGGAGACATCACAGATACACAGTCAGCCACAGAGACATATAGGGAGACATCACAGATACACAGTCAGCCACAGAGACATATAGGGAGACATCACAGATACACAGTCAGCCACAGAGACATATAGGGAGACATCACAGATACACAGTCAGCCACAGAGACATATAGGGAGACATCAGATACACAGTCAGCCACAGAGACCTATAGGGAGACATCAGATACAGTCAGACATCACAGATACACAGTCAGCCACAGAGACATATAGGGAGACATCAGATACACAGTCAGCCACAGAGACATATAGGGAGACATCAGATACACAGTCAGCCACAGAGACATATAGGGAGACATCACAGATACACAGTCAGCCACAGAGACATATAGGGAGACATCACAGATACACAGTCAGCCACAGAGACATATAGGGAGACATCACAGATACACAGTCAGCCACAGAGACATATAGGGAGACATCACAGATACACAGTCAGCCACAGAGACATATAGGGAGACATCACAGATACACAGTCAGCCACAGAGACATATAGGGAGACATCACAGATACACAGTCAGCCACAGAGACATATAGGGAGACATCAGATACACAGTCAGCCACAGAGACATATAGGGAGACATCACAGATACACAGTCAGCCACAGAGACATATAGGGAGACATCACAGATACACAGTCAGCCACAGAGACATATAGGGAGACATCAGATACACAGTCAGCCACAGAGACATATAGGGAGACATCACAGATACACAGTCAGCCACAGAGACATGTAGGGAGACATCACAGATACACAGTCAGCCACAGAGACATATAGGGAGACATCACAGATACACAGTCAGCCACAGAGACATATAGGGAGACATCACAGATACACAGTCAGCCACAGAGACATGTAGGGAGACATCACAGATACACAGTCAGCCACAGAGACATATAGGGAGACATCACAGATACACAGTCAGCCACAGAGACATATAGGGAGACATCACAGATACACAGTCAGCCACAGAGACATATAGGGAGACATCAGATACACAGTCAGCCACAGAGACATGTAGCCATGTTTTAGGCTGGGTTTCTGTATACAGCACTTTGTGACATCAGCTGATGTACGAAGGGCTTTATGAATAGATTTGATTGGTTGTTTATAGGACTCTTACCAGGGAACGTCTCATCTGCATGAGGATGTTCATGAAGCAGTCGTATCCAATCAGCCCTTCCTGGTTCAGCAGACACGCCTTCATCTTCTCCTTCTCCATGGTGCTGACCACGGCGGACGCCACCAGGGCCATCTCCACCCACTCCAGAAGGTACCTCAGGGACCCCCTCTGGGCAGCCAGGCCCAGCAACAGCTCCGACGCCAGCCTCCGACCCAGGACGTCCGCCCCGGAGTTTGGCATGGTCACTCCCTTGAGGAAAGCGGTGACCTGGGTCAGGCAGTCCAGACCCATAGGGGGGATCTTACTCTCGTTGGCCAGGGAGAGGGGCGGCAGGGACGAGACCACGTCCATGGCCGTGTGGATGACGTCGTTACAGAGGTTGAGTCCTCCGGGGCCCGGCGGCGGCATCAACCAGCTCTGCCGGAGCAGAGCGAACAGCAGACTGAGGCCCGTTCGGACCCCCATCTCGATCAGAGCATCGGTGCTGGACCGCGGCCGCTCGCTGACAGAGTGCAGATCGGACGATCCGGAGTTGTTGTCGGGCGAGTGCTGCTGCTGCTTGACTTTGCCCTTGTCGTGGTACTTGTTGGACAGAGCGAAGAAGATCCTCTGGAGGACCAGCAGGCGTTTGCGTAGAGCGGAGGCGAAGGGAGAGTCGGAACACACCATCTTGGCCAACGCCATCTGGCTGCTGAGGAGGGCGTCTAGGTAGTGTTCCTGTTCATCGCTGGACAGGGACTCACGCTCAAAGTCTGGCAGCTGGGGTCCCTTCAGACACAACACCTGAGGACACAGCATTGATATTAGGCCGATGTAGTGTGTGTGTGGTGATGATGTGTTAGCTATGTGATGTTTTCACTGTGGGCCTCGTTAAACCTTTTATTCTGATCCCAGATCTGTTTGTGTTCAGGACCAAACAGATGTTGGTCATGACAGAGACTGACAAGGAGTTGGTATGATAGTATAAACAAACTGGCACTCAGGATTAGCGATGACATATAGAGCTTGTGACGCAAAACTACATTTCTGCGCAATGCAGACAATAAAGTATTGGCTGTGTCGCGATATGGCCTCTACACAGAGAAGCCGAGTTCCATTTGGTACACACAGACATTAACTCAATCTCATTCTGCTCCCACCTGCTGGGGAAGGACGACCACCTCTTTGTTGGTGAGCAGCTTGGAGTAGAGCACGGACACGCCCTCCCGCGTGGAGATGGACTCGCTGTCGTCCGTGATCCACGAGCCGTTCAGGTGCTCCAGCCATTTGAGCTTCACTGGAGGAATCATCAGGGCCATGATGTCACTCTGCTGCCATTAGTCCTGGGAGGACAGGGGGACAGATATTAACGAGGCCTAACCATTAAGAAAGGGAAACAATCATAGGAACAACAATAAGCTATGACATAACCAGACAGACAGAGGAGAGACATGTTAACATCAACCAGACAGAAAGAGATATATTAACATCAACCAGACAGACAGAGGAGAGACATGTTAACATCAACCAGACAGAAAGAGATATATTAACATCAACCAGACAGACAGAGGAGAGACATGTTAACATCAACCAGACAGAAAGAGATATATTAACATCAACCAGACAGACAGAGGAGAGACATGTTAACATCAACCAGACAGACAGAGGAGAGACATGTTAACATCAACCAGACAGACAGAGATATATTAACATCAACCAGACAGACAGAGGAGAGACATGTTAACATCAATCAGACAGACAGAGGAGATACATATTAACTTCAACCAGACAGACAGAGGAGACATATTAACATCAACCAGACAGACAGAGGAGAGACATGTTAACATCAATCAGACAGACAGAGGAGAGACATTTTAACATCAACCAGACAGACAGAGGAGAGACATATTAACATCAACCAGACAGACAGAGATATATTAACATCAACCAGACAGACAGAGATATATTAACATCAACCAGACAGACAGAGGAGAGACATATTAACATCAACCAGACAGACAGAGGAGAGATATATTAACAATCAACCAGACAGATATACAGAGGAGACATATTAACATCAACCAGACAGACAGAGGAGAGACATGTTAACATCAATCAGACAGACAGAGGAGAGACATTTTAACATCAACCAGACAGACAGAGGAGAGACATATTAACATCAACCAGACAGACAGAGGAGAGACATATTAACATCAACCAGACAGACAGAGGAGAGACATATTAACATCAACCAGACAGACAGAGGAGAGATATATTAACATCAACCAGACAGTCAGATATACAGAGCATTCGGAAAGTATTCAGACCCCTTAACTTTTTCCACATTTTGTTACGTTACAGCCTTATTCTAAAATGTATTAAATAAAAAACACGTCCTCAATCTACACACATAATGACAAAAAAGTATTCAGACCCTTTGCTATGAGTCTTGAAATTGAGCTCAGGTGCATCCTGTTTCCATTGATCACCTTTGAGATGTTTTCTCCAACTTGATTGGAGTCCTCCTGTGGTAAATTCAATTGATTGGACATGATTTGGAATGTCTATATGAGGTCCCACAGTTGACAGTGCATGTCAGAGCAAAAACCAAGACATGAGGTCAAAGGAATTGTCCGTAGAGCTCCGAGACAGGATTGTGTCGTGGCACAGATCTAGGGAAGGGTACCAAAAAATGGCTGCAGCATTGAAGGTCCCCTAGAACACAGTGGCCTCCTTCATTCTTAAATAGAAGAAGTTAGGAACCACCAAGATTCTTCCTAGAGCTGTCCGCCCGGCCAAACTGAGCAATCGGAGGAGAAGGGCCTTGAACAGGGGGTTGACCAAGAACCTAATGGTCACTGACAGAGCTCCAGAGTTCCAAGATTAAACACTTTGGCCTGAATGCCAAGCGTCACGTCTGGAGGAAACCTGGCACCATCACTACGGTGAAGCATGGTGGTGGCAGCATCATGCTGTGGGGAAGGTTTTTCAGCGGCAGGGACTGTGAGACTAGTCATGATGGACAGTCTTACTGAGAGTTGTGGCTGCTTTGCGTGGTGTATTGTTGTCTCTACCTTCTTGCCCGTTGTGCTGTTGTCTCTGCCAAACAATGTTTCTACCCTGTTTTGTGCTGCTACCATGTTGTGTTGCTACCATGTTGTGTTGCTACCATGTTGTGTTGCTACCATGTTGTGCTGCTACCATGTTGTGTTGCTACCATGTGGCTGTCATGTTGTGTTGCTACCATGTTGTGCTGCTACCATGTTGCTGTCATGTTGTGTTGCTACCATGTTGTTGTCATGTTGTGTTGCTAACATGTTGTTGTCATGTTGTGTTGCTACCATGTTGTTGTCATGTTGTGTTGCTACCATGTTGTTGTCATGTTGTGTTGCTACCATGTTGTTGTCATGTTGTGTTGCTACCATGTTGTGCTGCTACCATGTTGTGTTGCTACCATGTTGTGCTGCTACCATGTTGTGTTGCTACCATGTTGCTGTCATGTTGTGTTGCTACCATGTTGTGCTGCTACCATGTTGCTGTCATGTTGTGTTGCTACCATGTTGTTGTCATGTTGTGTTGCTAACATGTTGTTGTCATGTTGTGTTGCTACCATGTTGTTGTCATGTTGTGTTGCTACCATGTTGTTGTCATGTTGTGTTGCTACCATGTTGTTGTCATGTTGTGTTGCTACCATGTTGTTGTCATGTCGTGTTGCTACCATGTTGTTGTCATGTTGTGTTGCTAACATGCTGTTGTCATGTTGTGATGCTACCATGTTGTTGTCATGTTGTGTTGCTACCATGTTGTTGTCATGTTGTGTTGCTACCATGTTGTTGTCATATTGTGTTGCTAAAATGCTGTGTTGTCATGTTGTGTTGCTACCATGTTGTTGTCATGTTGTGTTGCTAACATGCTGTTGTCATGTTGTGTTGCTAACATGCAGTTGTCATGTTGTGATGCTACCATGTTGTTGTCATGTTGCTACCATGTTGTTGTCATGTTGTGTTGCTAAAATGCTGTGTTGTCATTTGTTGCTGCCATGCTATGTGGTTGTCTTAGGTCTCTCTTTATGTAGTGTTGTGTCTCTCTTGTCCTGATGTGTGTTTTGTCCTATATTTATATTTATTTTATTTTTAATCACACATCCTCGCAGGAGGCCTTTTACCTTTTGGTAGGCCGATTTGTTCTTAACTGATTTGCCTAGTTAAATAAAAAGGTTAAATATTTTTAGGAAAACCTAAAACACTGCTCCAGAGCGCTCAGGACCTCAGACAGGGCCAAAGGTTCACCTTCTAACAGGACAACGACCCTAAGCACACAGCCAAGACATCGCAGGAGTGGCTTCAGGACAAGTCTCTGAATGTCCTGGAGTGGCCCTGCCAGAGTCCGGACTTGAACCAGATCGAACATCTCTGGAGAGACCTGAAAATAGCTGTGCAGCAATGCTCCCCATCCAACCTGACAGAGCTTGAGAGGATCTGCAGAGAAGAATGGGATAAACTCCCCAAATACAGGTGTGCCAAGCTTGTGGCGTCATACCCAAGAGAAAGGTGCTTCAACACTGAGTAAAGTACTGAGTAAAGGGTCTGAATACTTATGTCCAAAGAGGCGAAGGTTGAGAGCCATGCGTCCTCCAAAACGTGACATATAGACATCAACCAGACAGATAGACAGAGGAGAGATATTAGACCGTCAGGACAGGAGACGGGGCTTTGTTACAGCTGACAGATAGAAGATATCAGACCGTCAGGACAGGAGACGGGGCTTTGTCACAGCTGACAGAAGATATTAGAGGGGGAGATATTAACCATTGAGACAGGGGTGGGAAACAATCATTGAGACCATTTGATATGGTGGCTGTGAGAAGAAGGACCACAACAGAAAATAACAAGCATGTCGTCTGGTGCCAATAGTCCAGTAAGGACAGGATGGGTGACTACCATCGAGGATGAGACGACACTGTTTGGTTGCCCTGAGAGGAACAATTCAATTCACAACAGGAAATGAAACAAGCCAGTGTGTCAATTAAACAACTATTGATCACACTGACCACATTCTGCTTCTGGAACTACGCTATAGATCTAACATGTAACATGTCCTCGGAACTCCAACATGTCCGTCCTCGGAACTCCAACATGTCTGTCCTCGGAACTCCAACATGTCTGTCCTCGGAACTCCAACATGTCTGTCCTCACAACTCCAACATGTCCTCACAACTCCGACATGTCCTCACAACTCCGACGTGTCCTCGGAACTCCGACGTGTCCTCACAACTCCGACATGTCCTCACAACTCCAACACGTCTGTCCTCGGAACTCCAACACGTCTGTCCTCGGAACTCCAACACGTCTGTCCTCGGAACTCCAACACGTCTGTCCTCGGAACTCCAACACGTCTGTCCTCGGAACTCCAACACGTCTGTCCTCGGAGCTCCAACATGTCTGTCCTCGGAACTCCAACATGTCTGTCCTCGGAACTCCAACATGTCCTCACAACTCCAACATGTCCTCACAACTCCAACATGTCCTCACAACTCCGACGTGTCCTCGGAACTCCGACATGTCCTCACAACTCCAACATGTCCTCACAACTCCAACATGTCCTCAGAACTAAAACATGTCCTCACAACTCCAACGTGTCCTCGGAACTCCAACACGTCCTCACAACTCCAACGTGTCCTCGGAACTCCAACACGTCCTCGGAACTCCAACACGTCCTCGGAACTCCAACACGTCCTCGGAACTCCAACACGTCCTCACAACTCCAACACGTCCTCACAACTCCAACACGTCCTCACAACTCCAACATGTCCTCACAACTCCAACATGTCCTCACAACTCCAACATGTCCTCACAACTCCAACATGTCCTCACAACTCCAACTAGACCCATTGATATGATGTATGACTTGTAAAACAGTTAGCTAGCCTAACACTGCGCTCCAATTACTACAGATGGCAATCCCCAATACTCCTCGGGGGAAGATTTACCAACATGCTGTCGGCCTAATCCATGGAGCCAATGTAATGACCTAATTTTGCTGGAAGTAACGGTGTCATCGCATATTCCCCAACGACCTAGGTGTAAACGTTTCAGATCATTCCAATTACACAGGATAACAGTAGTAAACATAGACCTACATGTGCTTCTGCCACAGATACTCTCAGTTCTCGCAGGATAGGCTTATTTACACCAGCGGACCAATCAGCCAGTACACATCAGCACAGCAGTCATAGCCTGCATGAACTATCGCAGGGAAGCAACACACGTTGGGGAAGCAACATGGAGAGAAACATGCGGAAGGCCTAGACAACAAAATGAGGCTGTAATATTTCAACAGCACTTACTATTGGATTATGAACCTGTTTCATCTGGAGGGGGGGGGGAATAGGTCACCTGATACCGAGTGTAGAAGAAGAAAGGTTTTCGCCTTCCCTTCTGGCTTGTCTATTACATCTCGGCTATTCCCTCACCCCCCCCCCCCCCCTCTTCACTCATACCAGCAGGCCTAGTTGTTAGCTACCTTTCGTCATTATACACTATGCAATACAAATAACTGAATGTTAGTAGTACCATAGGTTAAACATGCATTCGACAACCATGAAATCTTGCAACAACAGCTGTAAACATTGATTTCACTGTCCACAGCTATGGTGATGCTTAATGCCTAACGGTCTGGAAGTGGCCATGGCACTACACAGTGACAATGCATTTCCTACGTGCGTTTTATAGAAGGATTGATCTCTCTCTCTTGTTGCACAATCATTTTTGTATGCCGGGCGGCAGGTAGCCTCTCGTGGTTAAGAACGTTTGGGCCAGTAACCCAAAGGTAGCTGGTTCAAAACCATAAGCTGACTAGTTGAACAATCTGTCAATGTTCCCTTGAGCAAGACACTTAACCCTAATTGCTCCTGTAAATCACTCTGGATAAGTTCATCTGCTAAATTACTCAAATTCTGATATATATTTTTTTATGTACAGCTTTCACCATGCTATATTGAGCTCAAGAAGAAGGGCACCTGCATTATCGACAATCTCATTAGCAGGCGTGCTATGTCTGCCTGCTGCATTACTGAACATACAAGATTGACATAAAGTGAATTGCTTTGACAGCTGTCTGTCATATTATAAATCGTACTGTGTAATCAGTAGGTGCCCAGTGACAGCCTCAGGTGAGTAAGGCCAGCAAGGTGGAATACTGTAAATTGTCATAGTAAGCAATACAGTGTTGATATACTGTAAACTCAGCTAGCTACTTCAGCTAACTAGCTAGCTACTAAATACTTGCCTATGATAGATAAACAGTAAGGTAGGCAAATCAGCTGGCTAGCTAGCTTCACTAATTGCACAAACTAGCTAGCTAGTAGCTAACGTTAGCGGGCTAACTAACACATTCCACATCTCTAACCTACCTAGCTTTAACAGACTATGCACAAAAACAACATAAATGCTATTTGTTATTGGTAAACTAGCTTGACTAATATATACACCAGACACGGAATATGTTAGACTGACATGACACAGCTGGATAGTAAGGTACGCTAACAGACTAGCTACTGTAGCTACCATCGCATGGAACTAGCTACAATTCAACTAGTCTACTAGGCCTGTGTTGTTAGCTACATAGGCCATAATCAAAATAATTCACTCACTAGCATGCTGGCTAAGTTTATTACAGCGTTGTTACACACTAACAGTTAGCTAACTACTGTTATGTTGTAAACTGGTGCTGAAGCACAACATAAAGCTAATGCTAGCAGGCTACCGATGCTAACCAACAGAATCCACTTTGCTGTTAGCTAGCTAGGTAGCTAGATAGCTGAAAGCAACTCATACAGATGTAGGTACATGGCAAACACAGGCTACGGCTAGCTAATTGGCCATCAAAGATACAGATAAGCAAGACCGGCACTGTTTTTTGCAATAGTAAAATGAATTGTAGGAAAAGTATTGACATTGCATTGAAGCTAAACACATAGAAAGGCCAAGCTAGCTAGCCTAGCTGGGTACTGTAGCTTACCATCAACTGTCAAAAGGGGCCTTCACTGTGGCACGTCAATACACTTCATTGCAATAACAAAAGGTTTCTGCAACCGCAGAACGTATAGGTTTGTGTATCCCCGTAAGTGTATTTGTGGGTTTTTGATAAGGTGTCGTTAGTTACAACAACAACAACAAAAAGGCTGCCAGTCAGAAGTTCCTTTCTTCCCACCTTCTCGTTTCTGGCTGCAACTTCCACTGCATTGGATCCAGATGAGAGGTTCACTCCCAACCCTTTTCCTTCAGCCCCAGACCTGGGCTGCAGTGACGCGTCTGTCTGTCGTGTTGTGTTGAACTCCTACAGTCAGTTATAGGCTTAGCTTCTGACTGACCGCAGGCATGAAAACAGGAGGAACATGCATTCATTTCAATATGAAACGGTCAATTCCAATGGTTAACAGAAATTATTTTTGTCTATAATGTTAAAAAAAAAAAAAAAAAAATGTTTCTTTTTTTTTAAGGAGTGGGGAAGTACCAGTCCTTTCGTAATTTTTTGGGGCAGATGTATTGAAGAGATAGTAAAGTGTTGGAAGTCTAAGATAGGGGAGGGGGAGTCTAAGGGCAGGGGGTCGGATTCGAACCCATGCCGACTCTTGTTGTGCAAGAATTTCAATATTGAATGATCAATTCCAGTGGTTATATAAATGATTTTTGCAACGTCATCATAGTTAATTATTCTGCAAATGCCTTTGGGCCTAAATTTGACACAGGGCTAGTGGATCCAGTTCATGCATGTTTGCCCCTATGCACAATACAGTAATACCGTCACAATGATGAATGAAGCACGTAATAGCAGTCAACTATAACTGTTTTAATGGCCACTTGTATTATACAGTTATTACATTATTATAGTTATTACACCTTATTATATTACATTATAGTAATTATTATATTATATAGTTATTACATGATATAGTTATTACATTGTTATATTTATTACATTATTATAGTTAAATTATTATATTTATTACATTATAGAGTTATTACATTATTGGCTATTACATTCTATGGTTATTACATTAGTTATTAGTTAGTTAATAGTTATTGCATTATAGTTATTACATTAGTTATTACATTATTATAGGTATTGCATTATAGTTATTACATTAGTTATTACATTATTATAGTTATTGCATTATAGTTATTACATTAGTTATTACATTATTATAGGTATTGCATTATAGTTATTACATTAGTTATAACATTATTATAGTTATTGCATTATAGTTATTACATTATTATAGTTTTTGCATTATAGTTATTACATTATTATAGTTATTAAAGTACTATATTTATTACATGATATAGTTATTACATTATTAGTGATTGCATTATATAGTTATTACATTATTAGTGATTGCATTATATAGTTATTACATTATTGTACTTATTAAATTATTATATTTATTACATTAGTTATTACATTATTAAGGTTATTACATTATTATATTACATTATTATAGTTTTTACATTATAGAGTTAATACATTATTATAGTTATTACATTATTAGTGATTGCATTATATAGTTATTACATTATTAGTGATTGCATTATATAGTTATTACATTATTGTACTTATTAAATTATTATATTTATTACATTAGTTATTACATTATTAGTTATTACATTAAGGTTATTACATTATTAAGGTTATTACATTATTATATTACATTATTATAGTTTTTACATTATAGAGTTAATACATTATTATAGTTTTTACATTATAGAGTTATTACATTATTAGTTTTTACATTATTATAGTTTTTACATTATGATTGTAGTTATTAATTGTTCAAGTTTTTAAATTATTCTAGTGTTTACATTATTCTAGTTATTACATTATAGATGTATTACATTATTCTAGTTATTACATTATTCTAGTTATTACATTATTCTAGTTATTACAGAAACATACAGACAAGGGACCCACACGTTTTGGATTATTAAAAGAGTGAGAGATTGGATTACATTTCTTGATTAATGTTATGTGGCCACTGGCCCTGCTATATCTCTGAATCCAAATTAATATGAAATAGAGTGGAGGCTAGTGTTAATTACCGAGTGGCCAAGCAGCCAGAGGAAGCAGTGTTGTGGTTATCTGGGCTGAGCAGAAACAGTACAGAGGGGCCCTAGGTCATATCTCTACTGGAGAGCTGCTCTGGAGCTCAGACTCTGGCTGCTACTCTACACAGAGAGAGAGAGAGAAATTCTCAATCATGAGGCATCAAAGCCAAAATAACTGCATATTAGTGTAGAAACCTACCAAAAAATAATTTGACAACAACAAGTTAAAATTTATTTTAGACAACTTCCTGGACAAAATGTTTCGCTGTAATAGTGAAGGTGTAAACGTGGCAGTAGAAAACCTGAACAGTATATTTGACCTCTCAGCTTCCCTATCAAATCTATATATTTTTTAAAGTAAGCAGACAACCTAATAAAATTAACAACAATGACAAATGGTTTGACGAAGAATGCAAAAACCTAATAAAGAAATTGAGAAACCTATCCAACCAAAAACACAGAGACCCATAAAACCTGAGCCTACTCCTTCACTATGGTGAATCACTAAAACAAAACAAAATTACAATACGGAAAAATAATGAACATCATGAATGTTATTACTGGTGACTGGGGTCTCTGTATGTGATGTTATTACTGGTGACTGGGGTCTCTGTATGTGATGTTATTACTGGTGACTGGGGTCTCTGTATGTGATGTTGTTACTGGTGACTGGGTCTCTGTATGTGATGTTATTACTGGTGACTGGGGTCTCTGTATGGGATGTTATTACTGGTGACTGGGTCTCTGTATGTGATGTTATTACTGGTGACTGGGGTCTCTGTATGTGATGTTATTACTGGTGACTGGGGTCTCTGTATGTGATGTTATTACTGGTGACTGGGGTCTCTGTATGTGATGTTATTACTGGTGACTGGGGTCTCTGTATGTGATGTTATTACTGGTGACTGGGGTCTCTGTATGTGATGTTATTACTGGTGACTGGGGTCTCTGTATGTGATGTTATTACTGGTGACTGGGGTCTCTGTATGTGATGTTATTACTGGTGACTGGGGTCTCTGTATGGGATGTTATTACTGGTGACTGGGGTCTCTGTATGTGATGTTATTACTGGTGACTGGGGTCTCTGTATGTGATGTTATTACTGGTGACTGGGGTCTCTGTATGTGATGTTATTACTGGTGACTGGGTCTCTGTATGTGATGTTATTACTGGTGACTGGGGTCTCTGTATGTGATGTTATTACTGGTGACTGGGTCTCTGTATGTGATGTTATTACTGGTGACTGGGGTCTCTGTATGTGATGTTATTACTGGTGACTGGGTCTCTGTATGTGATGTTATTACTGGTGACTGGGTCTCTGTATGTGATGTTATTACTGGTGACTGGGGTCTCTGTATGTGATGTTATTACTGGTGACTGGGTCTCTGTATGTGATGTTATTACTGGTGACTGGGTCTCTGTATGTGATGTTATTACTGGTGACTGGGTCTCTGTATGTGATGTTATTACTGGTGACTGGGTCTCTGTATGTGATGTTATTACTGGTGACTGGGTCTCTGTATGTGATGTTATTACTGGTGACTGGGTCTCTGTATGTGATGTTATTACTGGTGACTGGGTCTCTGTATGTGATGTTATTACTGGTGACTGGGGTCTCTGTATGTGATGTTATTACTGGTGACTGGGTCTCTGTATGTGATGTTATTACTGGTGACTGGGGTCTCTGTATGTGATGTTATTACTGGTGACTGGGTCTCTGTATGTGATGTTATTACTGGTGACTGGGTCTCTGTATGTGATGTTATTACTGGTGACTGGGTCTCTGTATGGGATGTTATTACTGGTGACTGGGTCTCTGTATGTGATGTTATTACTGGTGACTGGGTCTCTGTATGTGATGTTATTACTGGTGACTGGGGTCTCTGTATGGGATGTTATTACTGGTGACTGGGGTCTCTGTATGGGATGTTATTACTGGTGACTGGGTCTCTGTATGTGATGTTATTACTGGTGACTGGGTCTCTGTATGTGATGTTATTACTGGTGACTGGGTCTCTGTATGTGATGTTATTACTGGTGACTGGGTCTCTGTATGTGATGTTATTACTGGTGACTGGGGTCTCTGTATGTGATGTTATTACTGGTGACTGGGGTCTCTGTATGTGATGTTATTACTGGTGACTGGGTCTCTCTATGTGATGTTATTGCTGGTGACTGGGTCTCTGTATGTGATGTTATTACTGGTGACTGGGTCTCTGTATGTGATGTTATTACTGGTGACTGGGTCTCTGTATGTGATGTTATTACTGGTGACTGGGGTCTCTGTATGTGATGTTATTACTGGTGACTGGGGTCTCTGTATGTGATGTTATTACTGGTGACTGGGTCTCTCTATGTGATGTTATTACTGGTGACTGGGGTCTCTGTATGTGATGTTATTACTGGTGACTGGGTCTCTGTATGTGATGTTATTACTGGTGACTGGGTCTCTGTATGTGATGTTATTACTGGTGACTGGGTCTCTGTATGTGATGTTATTACTGGTGACTGGGTCTCTGTATGTGATGTTATTACTGGTGACTGGGGTCTCTGTATGTGATGTTATTACTGGTGACTGGGTCTCTGTATGTGATGTTATTACTGGTGACTGGGTCTCTGTATGTGATGTTATTACTGGTGACTGGGGTCTCTGTATGTGATGTTATTACTGGTGACTGGGTCTCTGTATGTGATGTTATTACTGGTGACTGGGTCTCTGTATGTGATGTTATTACTGGTGACTGGGTCTCTGTATGTGATGTTATTACTGGTGACTGGGTCTCTGTATGTGATGTTATTACTGGTGACTGGGTCTCTGTATGTGATGTTATTACTGGTGACTGGGTCTCTGTATGTGATGTTATTACTGGTGACTGGGGTCTCTGTATGTGATGTTATTACTGGTGACTGGGTCTCTGTATGTGATGTTATTACTGTTGACTGGGGTCTCTGTGTGTGATGTTATTACTGGTGACTGGGTCTCTGTGTGTGATGTTATTACTGGTGACTGGGGTCTCTGTATGTGATGTTATTACTGGTGACTGGGTCTCTGTATGTGATGTTATTACTGGTGACTGGGTCTCTGTATGTGATGTTATTACTGGTGACTGGGTCTCTGTATGTGATGTTATTACTGGGTCTCTGTATGTGATGTTATTACTGGTTACTGGGTCTCTGTATGTGATGTTATTACTGGTGACTGGGTCTCTGTATGTGATGTTATTACTGGTGACTCGGTCTCTGTGTGTGATGTTATTACTGGTGACTGGGTCTCTGTATGTGATGTTATTACTGGTGACTGGGTCTCTGTATGTGATGTTATTACTGGTGACTGGGTCTCTGTATGTGATGTTATTACTGGGTCTCTGTATGTGATGTTATTACTGGTGACTGGGTCTCTGCATGTGATGTTATTACTGGTGACTGGGTCTCTGTATGTGATGTTATTGCTGGTATGTTACTGGTGACTGGGTCTCTGTATGTGATGTTATTACTGGTGACTGGGTCTCTGTATGTGATGTTATTACTGGGTCTCTGTATGTGATGTTATTACTGGTGACTGGGTCTCTGTATGTGATGTTATTACTGGTGACTGGGTCTCTGTGTGTGATGTTATTACTGGTATGTTACTGGTGACTGGGTCTCTGTATGTGATGTTATTACTGGTGACTGGGTCTCTGTATGTGATGTTATTACTGGTGACTGGGTCTTTGTATGTGATGTTATTACTGGTGACTGGGTCTCTGTATGTGATGTTATTACTGGTTACTGGGTCTCTGTATGTGATGTTATTACTGGTGACTCGGTCTCTGTGTGTGATGTTATTACTGGTGACTGGGTCTGTGTATGTGATGTTATTACTGGTAACTGGGTCTCTGTATGTGATGTTATTACTGGTGACTGGGTCTCTGCATGTGATGTTATTACTGGTGACTGGGTCTCTGTATGTGATGTTATTACTGGTTACTGGGTGTACAGTGTGTACTGTCTCCTGAAGGAAGAACTACCCTAGAACACAATGACCGGTCACATTCTCCAACTGAGCCGACAGTCATTGGACTCAACAACGAGCCTCTGCCTTTTGGGTTATACTGTGTGTCTGCACTGTAGTTGGCTATGGCTAATACATCACATCAATAAGTGTTTATGTCCAAGGATTCTTCAGGAGGTGACATTCAAGGAGTCGTCTTGGATAGTTTACAAATGTCCTCATTCAAGGTCCACGTGAACAGATCTCAAAACCTCCACAAAGTTGAAAATGACAACTTACTTGTATCTCTTTCATAATATGAGACCACTCTGTACGGTATGTACAGTAGTACCTTGACTCTGTGAACTTATGAGGCCTCAACACAGCTACGGTATGTTGTTGTTGTTGTGTGCCTCCAACACCAATTAGTCTCCAGTAACCTCAGAGGCACACTGAGGACATAACCAACCAACTGTAACAACTGTCAGTCATTCAGCATCCTGAGGAGAAACCAACTGTAACAACTGTCAGTCATTCAGCATCCTGTAGAGAAACCAACTGTCAGTCATTCAGCATCCTGAGGAGAAACCAACTGTCAGTCATTCATCATCCTGAGGAAAAACCAATTGTAACAACTGTCAGTTATTCAGCATCCTGAGGAGAAACCAATTGTAACAACTGTCAGTTATTCAGCATCCTGAGGAGAAACCAACTGTAACAACTGTCAGTCGTTCAGCATCCTGAGGAGAAACCAACTGCAACAACTGTCAGTCATTCAGCATCCCGAGGAGAAACCAACTGTAACAACTGTCAGGTATTCAGCATCCTGAGGAGAAACCAACTGTAACAACTGTCAGTCATTCAGCATCCTGGGGAGAAACCAACTGTAACAGCTGTCAGTTATTCAGCATCCTATGGAGAAACCAACTGTCAGTTATTCAGCATCCTGAGGAGAAACCAACTGCAACAACTGTCAGTCATTCAGCATCCTGAGGAGAAACCAACTGTAACAACTGTCAGGTATTCAGCATCCTGAGGAGAAACCAACTGTAACAACTGTCAGTCATTCAGCATCCTGGGGAGAAACCAACTGTAACAGCTGTCAGTTATTCAGCATCCTATGGAGAAACCAACTGTCAGTCATTCAGTATCCTGTGTAGAAATCAACTGTACCAACTGTCAGTTATTCAGCATCCTATGGAGAAACCAACTGTAACAGCTGTCAGTTATTCAGCATCCTATGGAGAAACCAACTGTCAGTCATTCAGTATCCTGTGGAGAAACCAACTGTAACAACTGTCAGTTATTCAGCATCCTATGGAGAAACCAACTGTCAGTCATTCAGTATCCTGTGGAGAAACCAACTGTAACAACTGTCAGTTATTCAGCATCCTGTGGAGAAACCAACTGTCAGTTATTCAGCATCCTGTGGAGAAACCAACTGTCAGTTATTCAGCATCCTGTGGAGAAACCAACTGTAACAACTGTCAGTTATTCAGCATCCTGTGGAGAAACCAACTGTCAGTTATTCAGCATCCTGTGGAGAAACTAACTGTCAGTTATTCAGCATCCTGAGGAGAAACCAACTGTCAGTTATTCTGCATCCTAAGGGAGAACCAACTGTCAGTTATTCAGCATCCTGTAGAGAAACCAACTGTCAGTTATTCAGCATCCTGTAGAGAAACCAACTGTCAGTTATTCAGCATCCTGAGGAGAAACCAACTGTAACAGCTGTCAGTTATTCAGCATCCTATGGAGAAACCAACTGTCAGTTATTCAGCATCCTGAGGAGAAACCAACTGCAACAACTGTCAGTCATTCAGCATCCTGAGGAGAAACCAACTGTAACAACTGTCAGGTATTCAGCATCCTGAGGAGAAACCAACTGTAACAACTGTCAGTCATTCAGCATCCTGGGGAGAAACCAACTGTAACAGCTGTCAATTATTCAGCATCCTATGGAGAAACCAACTGTCAGTCATTCAGTATCCTGTGTAGAAATCAACTGTACCAACTGTCAGTTATTCAGCATCCTATGGAGAAACCAACTGTAACAGCTGTCAGTTATTCAGCATCCTATGGAGAAACCAACTGTCAGTCATTCAGTATCCTGTGGAGAAACCAACTGTAACAACTGTCAGTTATTCAGCATCCTATGGAGAAACCAACTGTCAGTCATTCAGTATCCTGTGGAGAAACCAACTGTAACAACTGTCAGTTATTCAGCATCCTGTGGAGAAACCAACTGTCAGTTATTCAGCATCCTGTGGAGAAACCAACTGTCAGTTATTCAGCATCCTGTGGAGAAACCAACTGTAACAACTGTCAGTTATTCAGCATCCTGTGGAGAAACCAACTGTAACAGCTGTCAGTTATTCAGCATCCTGTGGAGAAACCAACTGTCAGTTATTCAGCATCCTGTGGAGAAACTAACTGTCAGTTATTCAGCATCCTGAGGAGAAACCAACTGTCAGTTATTCTGCATCCTAAGGGAGAACCAACTGTCAGTTATTCAGCATCCTGTAGAGAAACCAACTGTCAGTTATTCAGCATCCTGTAGAGAAACCAACTGTCAGTTATTCAGCATCCTGAGGAGAAACCAACTGTAACAGCTGTCAGTTATTCAGCATCCTATGGAGAAACCAACTGTCAGTTATTCAGCATCCTGAGGAGAAACCAACTGCAACAACTGTCAGTCATTCAGCATCCTGAGGAGAAACCAACTGTAACAACTGTCAGGTATTCAGCATCCTGAGGAGAAACCAACTGTAACAACTGTCAGTCATTCAGCATCCTGGGGAGAAACCAACTGTAACAGCTGTCAGTTATTCAGCATCCTATGGAGAAACCAACTGTCAGTTATTCAGCATCCTGAGGAGAAACCAACTGCAACAACTGTCAGTCATTCAGCATCCTGAGGAGAAACCAACTGTAACAACTGTCAGGTATTCAGCATCCTGAGGAGAAACCAACTGTAACAACTGTCAGTCATTCAGCATCCTGGGGAGAAACCAACTGTAACAGCTGTCAATTATTCAGCATCCTATGGAGAAACCAACTGTCAGTCATTCAGTATCCTGTGTAGAAATCAACTGTACCAACTGTCAGTTATTCAGCATCCTATGGAGAAACCAACTGTAACAGCTGTCAGTTATTCAGCATCCTATGGAGAAACCAACTGTCAGTCATTCAGTATCCTGTGGAGAAACCAACTGTAACAACTGTCAGTTATTCAGCATCCTATGGAGAAACCAACTGTCAGTCATTCAGTATCCTGTGGAGAAACCAACTGTAACAACTGTCAGTTATTCAGCATCCTGTGGAGAAACCAACTGTCAGTTATTCAGCATCCTGTGGAGAAACCAACTGTAACAACTGTCAGTTATTCAGCATCCTGTGGAGAAACCAACTGTAACAGCTGTCAGTTATTCAGCATCCTGTGGAGAAACCAACTGTCAGTTATTCAGCATCCTGTGGAGAAACTAACTGTCAGTTATTCAGCATCCTGAGGAGAAACCAACTGTCAGTCATTCTGCATCCTAAGGGAGAACCAACTGTCAGTTATTCAGCATCCTGTAGAGAAACCAACTGTCAGTTATTCAGCATCCTGTAGAGAAACCAACTGTCAGTTATTCAGCATCCTGAGGAGAAACCAACTGTAACAACTGTCAGTTATTCAGCATCCTGAGGAGAAACCAACTGTAACAACTGTCAGTTATTCAGCATCCTGTGGAGAAACCAACTGTAACAACTGTCAGTTATTCAGCATCCTGTGGAGAGACCAACTGTCAGTTATTCAGCATCCTGTGGAGAAACCAACTGTAACAACTGTCAGTTATTCAGCATCCTGTGGAGAGACCAACTGTCAGTTATTCAGCATCCTGAGGAGAAACCAACTGTCAGTCATTCAGCATCCTGTAGAAAAACCAACTGTCAGTTATTCAGCATCCTGTGGAGAAACCAACTGTTAGTTATTCAGCATCCTGAGGAGAAACCAACTGTCAGTCATTCAGCATCCTGTAGAGAAACCAACTGTCAGTTATTCAGCATCCTGTGGAGAGACCAACTGTCAGTTATTCAGCATCCTGTGGAGAAACCAACTGTCAGTTATTCAGCATCCTGAGGAGAAACCAACTGTAACAACTGTCAGTTATTCAGCATCCTGAGGAGAAACCAACTGTCAGTCATTCAGCATCCTGAGGAGAAACCAACTGTCAGTCATTCAGCATCCTGAGGAGAAACCAACTGCAGTGCTTTACAGACTACTACTCTGCTGATTTAACTGAGGTCTAGAGACTACAGACAGAAGCCAAAGAAAGAGTTGACTTTGGGTTTATTGTTCAAGTGAATGAATGTACTCAACTCATCTTGCTGTTTGGAGTGTCTTGGGAAAAAGAGTCAGAAAACACGCTGGCTGATAAAAGAAAGTAACCAGGCGTGAAAACATGTTGCTGCTTAGCTTCGCCTCACGGAGTCCGAGAAGATTTACAGTCATATTTATTGTTATTGTTACAGCAATTAGGGATTGGTTTGGGTTGTAGGGTTTCATAATATAGTTTACAAATCAGAAAAATACAGTAAAATACAGGAAATATTGATGAATTCCTCATAAATCACACGTTGAAAAGTGGTGGTAGATTTATGTAAGGAAATGGCGATAGCCAGGATAGAGAATGCATACACAGGTTAAACATAATGTCACGATCGTTATAACGTTATAACGTTTCCATCCTTTTATTTTGGAAAAGAAACTTAAAAACAAAAACAAAAACAAAAACAATAAAGTGAAGAAAAAAAAACCCGAAACGTGAAGCTCAGAGTAGTGCTCACAGGCAACTATACCTAGACAACATCCCACAAAGCACAAAGGGGAAATGGCTGCCTAAATATGATCCCCAATCAGAGACAACGAATAAACAGCTGCCTCTGAATGCGGGAACCATACCAGGCCAACATAAATCATTAATCACCTAGATAACCCACCCTGGTCACTGTCACGCCCCAACCAACATAGAGAATAAACAGCTGCTTCTGAATGCGGGAACCATACCAGGCCAACATAAATCATTAATCATCTAGATAACCCACCCTGGTCACTGTCACGCCCCAACCAACATAGAGAATAAACAGCTGCCTCTGAATGCGGGAACCATACCAGGCCAACATAAATCATTAATCACCTAGATAACCCACCCTAGTCACTATCACGCCCCAACCAACATAGAGAATAAACAGGGCGTGACACATAATCTAATAGGAAAACATATTTTATACATGCAACACTGATGTAAAATACAGTAAGAACACAAACAGATTCCTTCTGCTGTCTAGTATTTCCCGACATATACAACCACTACACCGTAAACAGATTTATAAAAAGCTAGCTAACATACAGAAGTATCATTAAAAAAAAGACTTCATGTCTATGACCTTTCACTGAGAAAAGACTATAACTTCATAGACAACTGGATTTAAATGGTGGTTGGTTGTTGACTTCAGGAAGTGGAATGGAGGAATGGTGGTGTTTTGATTGGTTGTTGACTTCAGGAAGTGGAATGGAGGAATGGTGGTGTTTTGATTGGTTGTTGACTTCAGGAAGTGGAATGGAGGAATGGTGGTGTTTTGATTGGTTGTTGACTTCAGGAAGTGGAATGGAGGAATGGTGACATTTTGGTTGGTTGTTGACTTCAGGAAGTGGAATGGAGGAATGGTGGTGTTTTGGTTGGTTGTTGACTTCAGGAAGTGGAATGGAGGAATGGTGGCATTTTGATTGGTTGTTGTCTTCAGGAAGTGTTACTCCTCTTCCTGGTCTGTAGTCTTGTCTTCCTGGTCTCTTCCTCGTTGTCGCTGTCACAGCTCCTCTGAAAACACAACCAGTATTGTCTATTTCTAGGAGGTACAACTCTGTTTCTCTGTAATGACTCCGGTAATAGATAGTCAACAGAATAGCTGTTAGGTAGGCCGCCATCTCTGTACTCCAGAGTGGACCGCAGTTAAACACAATGACAAGGTTCAGTATGTTGCTTAGTTACTGTGGATTATAGATATGATTGGGTATATCCGTGTGAATGACTTTCGTGTATCTTGCTGAGATGACAACGCAACAATATTTGTGTTTTACGTAACCGAGGGCAACAGCACAACAACACATCACTTCTTGACCCATCAAGTTTACACACACGTCCCATGTACTGGCTGAGTGATCAGTGGCATCAGCAGCATTACATGGGTTAATTAGACATAGATTGTGCAATATTAATTCATGACTGTGCAATACAATGGCCATGTTCTGTTATAATCTCCACCCGGCACAGCCAGAAGACAACTGGACACCCCTCATAGCCTGGTTCCTCTCTAGGTTTCTAATCTCCACCCTGCACAGACAGAAGAGGACTGGCCACCCCACATAGCCTGGTTCCTCTCTAGGTTTCTAATCTCCACCCTGCACAGCCAGAAGAGGACTGGCTACCCCTCATAGACTGGTTCCTCTCTAGGTTTCTAATCTCCACCCGGCACAGCCAGAAGAGGACTGGCCACCCCTCATAGCCTGGTTCCTCTGGTCTACCCAGTACAGCCAGAAGAGGACTGGCCACCCCTCAGAGCCTGGTTCCTCTCTAGGTTTCTTCCGAGGTTCTGGCCTTTCTAGGGAGTATTTCCTAGCCACCGTGCTTCTACATCTGCATTGCTTGCTGTTTGGGGTTTTAGGCTGGGTTTCTGTACAGCACTTTGAGATATCAGCTGATCTAAGAAGGGCTTTATAAATACATTTGATTGATTGATTGATGATTCATTAGACATAGACTGTGTAATATTAATGGGTTAGTTAGACTGTGTAATATGAATGGGTAAATTAGACAGACTGTGTGTGTGTGTGTGTGTGTGTGTGTGTGTGTGTGTGTGTGTGTGTGTGTGTGTGTGTGTGTGTGTGTGTGTGTGTGGTCATCACCTGGTCCTGTTGTTGTTGTTGTTGTTCCTGCCCTCTTCTCATCATCCTGGTCAGGTGGTTACACAGAGACACAATCCTGATAGACATCTAGACAACACAGAGACACAATCCTGATAGACATCTAGACAACACAGAGACACAATCCTGATAGACATCTAGACAACACAGAGACACAATCCTGATAGACATCTAGTCCACACAGAGACACAATCCTGATAGACATCTAGAAAACACAGAGACACAATCCTGATAGACATCTAGACAACACAGAGACACAATCCTGATAGACATCTAGACAACACAGAGACACAATCCTGATAGACATCTAGACAACACAGAGACACAATCCTGATGGACATCTAGACAACACAGAGACACAATCCTGATAGACATCTAGTCCCCACAGAGACACAATCCTGATGGACATCAAGTCCCCACAGAGACACAATCCCGATTGACATCTAGTCCCCACAGAGACACAATCCTGATCGACATCTAGTCCCCGCAGAGACACAATCCTGATAAAGATGTTCTGACACACTACAGCATATGTATTGGCCTATTGGCATCACAAACAATTACACACATGGACAGATACAAACACGCACGCACGCAAACACACACACACACACGCACTGTCGCACACACACACACACACACACACACACACACACACACACACACACACACACACTTATCAATGACCTAATGGCATGTTGGTGATATTGTATGATGTTTTGCACTGCAGGACGTACCTTCCATCTGCGTCGTGCGTACTGTCTCCTGAAGTTCTCCAGATTAATGACAGACTGTCTGCGCACCAGGGCCTGGCATGGGTTTAACGGCTAAACCACAGCAGAAAACAGCAGGACATAGATACGATGAAAAGCCTTTGGGCTGTCATGACATAGATAGGATGAAAAGCCTTTGGGCTGTCATGACATAGATAGGATGAAAAGCCTTTGGGCTGTCATCACATAGATAGGATGAAAAGCCTTTGGGCTGTCATGACATAGATAGGATGAAAAGCCTTTGGGCTGTCATGACATAGATAGGATGAAAAGCCTTTGGGCTGTCATGACATAGATAGGATGAAAAGCCTTTGGGCTGTCATGACATAGATAGGATGAAAAGCCTTTGGGCTGTCATGACATAGATAGGATGAAAAGCCTTTGGGCTGTCATGACATAGATAGGATGAAAAGCCTTTGGGCTGTCATGACAAAGATAGGATGAAAAGCCTTTGGGCTGTCATGACATAGATAGGATGAAAAGCCTTTGGGCTGTCATGACATAGATAGGATGAAAAGCCTTTGGGCTGTCATGACATAGATAGGATGAAAAGCCTTTGGGCTGTCATGACATAGATAGGATGAAAAGCCTTTGGGCTGTCATGACATAGATAGGATGAAAAGCCTTTGGGCTGTCATGACATAGATAGGATGAAAAGCCTTTGGGCTGTCATGACATAGATAGGATGAAAAGCCTTTGGGCTGTCATCACATAGATAGGATGAAAAGCCTTTGGGCTGTCATGACATAGATAGGATGAAAAGCCTTTGGGCTGTCATGACATAGATAGGATGAAAAGCCTTTGGGCTGTCATGACATAGATAGGATGAAAAGCCTTTGGGCTGTCATGACATAGATAGGATGAAAAGCCTTTGGGCTGTCATGACATAGATAGGATGAAAAGCCTTTGGGCTGTCATGACATAGATAGGATGAAAAGCCTTTGGGCTGTCATGACAAAGATAGGATGAAAAGCCTTTGGGCTGTCATGACATAGATAGGATGAAAAGCCTTTGGGCTGTCATGACATAGATAGGATGAAAAGCCTTTGGGCTGTCATGACATAGATAGGATGAAAAGCCTTTGGGCTGTCATGACATAGATAGGATGAAAAGCCTTTGGGCTGTCATGACATAGATAGGATGAAAAGCCTTTGGGCTGTCATGACATAGATAGGATGAAAAGCCTTTGGGCTGTCATGACATAGATAGGATGAAAAGCCTTTGGGCTGTCATGACATAGATAGGATGAAAAGCCTTTGGGCTGTCATGACATAGATACGATGAAAAGCCTTTGGGCTGTCATGACATAGATACGATGAAAAGCCTTTGGGCTGTCATGACATAGATAGGATGAAAAGCCTTTGGGCTGTCATGACATAGATAGGATGAAAAGCCTTTGGGCTGTCATGACATAGATAGGATGAAAAGCCTTTGGGCTGTCATGACATAGATAGGATGAAAAGCCTTTGGGCTGTCATGACATAGATAGGATGAAAAGCCTTTGGGCTGTCATGACATAGATAGGATGAAAAGCCTTTGGGCTGTCATGACATAGATAGGATGAAAAGCCTTTGGACTGTCATGACATAGATAGGATGAAAAGCCTTTGGGCTGTCATGACATAGATAGGATGAAAAGCCTTTGGGCTGTCATGACATAGATAGGATGAAAAGCCTTTGGGCTGTCATGACAAAGATAGGATGAAAAGCCTTTGGGCTGTCATGACATAGATAGGATGAAAAGCCTTTGGGCTGTCATGACATAGATAGGATGAAAAGCCTTTGGGCTGTCATGACATAGATAGGATGAAAAGCCTTTGGGCTGTCATGACATAGATAGGATGAAAAGCCTTTGGGCTGTCATGACATAGATAGGATGAAAAGCCTTTGGGCTGTCATGACATAGATAGGATGAAAAGCCTTTGGGCTGTCATGACATAGATAGGATGAAAAGCCTTTGGGCTGTCATGACAAAGACAACAAACATAGGAGCTAAAACAGTCTTATAAAGAGATCAGGACCAGACTAGGACTAAAAGGACCAGACTAGGACTAAAAGGACCAGACTAGGACTAAAAGGACCCAGACTAGGACTAAAAGGACCAGACTAGGACTAAAAGGACCAGACTAGGACTAAAAGGACCAGACTAGGACTAAAAGGACCAGACTAGGACTAAAAGGACCAGACTAGGACTAAAAGGACCAGACTAGGACTAAAAGGACCCAGACTAGGACTAAAAGGACCAGACTAGGACTAAAAGGACCCAGACTAGGACTAAAAGGACCAGACTAGGACTAAAAGGACCAGACTAGGACTAAAAGGACCAGACTAGGACTAAAAGGACCAGACTAGGACTAAAATGACCCAGACTAGGACTAAAAGGACCAGACTAGGACTAAAAGGACCAGACTAGGACTAAAAAGACCAGACTAGGACTAAAAGGACCAGACTAGGACTAAAAGGACCAGACTAGGACTAAAAGGACCCAGACTAGGACTAAAAGGACCAGACTAGGACTAAAAGGACCCAGACTAGGACTAAAAGGACCAGACTAGGACTAAAATGACCCAGACTAGGACTAAAAGGACCAGACTAGGACTAAAAGGACCAGACTAGGACTAAAAGGACCAGACTAGGACTAAAAGGACCAGTGTATTGTAGTTTTTGGCTGATACAGTCCACACACACACACACACACACACACACACACACACCACACACACCATTTCAATCGATAAGATCTTTATCAGGTTCAGTGGGTTTAGATCAGGTAGGTACAAGCATCTAAAATACACATACAACTATAACACTCTCAACTAGCTTCAATCTAATCTAAGAAGGTCTAATGTCAATAATGACAACAACAATAACACTCTCAACTATCTTCAATCTAATCTAAGAAGGTCTAATGTCAATAATGACAACAACAATAACACTCTCAACTAGCTTCAATCTAATCTAAGAAGGTCTAATGTCAATAATGACAACAACAATAACACTCTCAACTAGCTTCAATCTAATCTAAGAAGGTCTAATGTCAATAATGACAACAACAATAACACTCTCAACTAGCTTCAATCTAATCTAAGAAGGTCTAATGTCAATAATGACAACAACAATAACACTCTCAACTAGCTTCAATCTAATCTAAGAAGGTCTAGATCTACTCATTATCAATCCTCTATCCACATGATCAACAGTTGGCTTTTGAACTATGAAAAACAAACAAGCTCTTTAAAAGTTGCAGACTTTAAATATAAAACCTCAAAACCTGTCAAGCCTCTTACATCATTCTTTGTAAAACACAAAAAGTAAAGCATTGTAAATACGTTGACGTTTTATTTTTTTAGCTAATCACAACAATACTACTAACGTATCACAAGGAGAACAAACTAAAGATATAATATTCCACAGAGATGACTACGTGTCCTCTACTTCCTGTTTCTGATACTGACTCTGGACTACTGAAACTGCTGTTATCTCTACTGTCCAGACTCAGTCAGGTCCAGGTTGGTACTCTACTCTACTGTCCAGACTCAGTCAGGTCCAGGTTGGTACTCTACTCTACTGTCCAGACTCAGTCAGGTCCAGGTTGGTACTCTACTCTACTGTCCAGACTCAGTCAGGTGCAGGTTGATACTCTACTCTACTGTCCAGACTCAGTCAGGTCCAGGTTGGTACTCTACTCTACTGTTCAGACTCAGTCAGGTCCAGGTTGGTACTCTACTCTACTGTCCAGACTCAGTCAGTTCCAGGTTGATACTCTACTCTACTGTCCAGACTCAGTCAGGTCCAGGTTGGTACTCTACTCTACTGTCCAGACTCAGTCAGGTCCAGGTTGGTACTCTACTCTACTGTCCAGACTCAGTCAGGTCCAGGTTGGGACTCTACTCTACTGTCCAGACTCAGTCAGGTCCAGGTTGGTACTCTACTCTACTGTCCAGACTCAGTCAGGTCCAGGTTGGTACTCTACTCTACTGTCCAGACTCAGTCAGGTCCAGGTTGGGACTCTACTCTACTGTCCAGACTCAGTCAGGTCCAGGTTGGTACTCTACTCTACTGTCCAGACTCAGTCAGGTCCAGGTTGGGACTCTACTCTACTGTCCAGACTCAGTCAGGTCCAGGTTGATACTCTACTCTACTGTCCAGACTCAGTCAGGTCCAGGTTGGTACTCTACTCTACTGTCCAGACTCAGTCAGGTCCAGGTTGGTACTCTACTCTACTGTCCAGACTCAGTCAGATCCAGGTTGATACTCTACTCTACTGTCCAGACTCAGTCAGGTCCAGGTTGGTACTCTACTCTACTGTCCAGACTCAGTCAGGTCCAGGTTGGTACTCTACTCTACTGTCCAGACTCAGTCAGGTCCAGGTTGGGACTCTACTCTACTGTCCAGACTCAGTCAGGTCCAGGTTGATACTCTACTCTACTGTCCAGACTCAGTCAGGTCCAGGTTGGTACTCTACTCTACTGTCCAGACTCAGTCAGGTCCAGGTTGACACTCTACTCTACTGTCCAGACTCAGTCAGGTCCAGGTTGATACTCTACTCTACTGTCCAGACTCAGTCAGGTCCAGGTTGATACTCTACTCTACTGTCCAGAATCAGTCAGGTCCAGGTTGATACTCTACTCTACTGTCCAGACTCAGTCAGGTCCAGGTTGGTACTCTACTCTACTGTCCAGACTCAGTCAGGTCCAGGTTGATACTCTACTCTACTGTCCAGACTCAGTCAGGTCCAGGTTGGTACTCTACTCTACTGTCCAGACTCAGTCAGGTCCAGGTTGATACTCTACTCTACTGTCCAGACTCAGTCAGGTCCAGGTTGATACTCTACTCTACTGTCCAGACTCAGTCAGGTCCAGGTTGGTACTCTACTCTACTGTCCAGACTCAGTCAGGTCCAGGTTGGTACTCTACTCTACTGTCCAGACTCAGTCAGGTCCAGGTTGGTACTCTACTCTACTGTCCAGACTCAGTCAGGTCCAGGTTGGTACTCTACTCTACTGTCCAGACTCAGTCAGGTCCAGGTTGATACTCTACTCTACTGTCCAGACTATACTATACTATACTATACTATACCATGCTATACTATACTATGCTATACCATACTATGCTATACTATATTATGCATTACTATACCGTGCTATACTATGCTATGCTATACTATGCTATACTATACTGTACTATCCTATCCAGACTGAGTCAGGTCCAGGTTGATACTCTACTGTACTACTATACTATACTATACTCTACTACTATACTATACTGTACTATAACATACTGTACTATACTATACTGTACTATACTATCCTATCCAGACTGAGTCAGGTCCAGGTGGATACTCTACTGTACTACTATACTATACTATGCTCTACTACTATACTATACTGTACTATAACATACTGTACTATACTATCCTATCCAGACACAGTCAGGTCCATGTGGACACTCTACTGTACTACTATACTATACTCTAGTACTATACTATACTGTACTATAACATACTGTACTATACTATACTGTACTATACTATCCTATCCAGACTGAGTCAGGTCCAGGTGGATACTCTACTGTACTACTATACTATACTATGCTCTACTACTATACTATACTGTACTATAACATACTGTACTATACTATCCTATCCAGACACAGTCAGGTCCATGTGGACACTCTACTGTACTACTATACTATACTCTACTACTATACTATACTGTACTATACCATACTGTACTATACCATACTGTACTATACTATCCTAACCAGACTGAGTCAGGTCCATGTGGATACTCTACTATACTACTATACTATACTATACCATACTGTACTATACTATACTTTACTATAATATACTGTCCAGACTCAGTCAGGTCCAGGTTGATACTCTACTGAACTACTATACTCTACGACTATACTCTACGATACTCTACTACTATAAGATACTCTACTATACTATACTACTATACTGTACTATATTATACCGACGCAGTCAGGTCCAGGTTAATGCTCTGCGGTACTACTATACTATACTATACTATCTCTTCAGTCCAGACTCAGTCAGGTCCAGGTTGATACTCTACTGTACTATACTATACTATCTCTTCAGTCCAGACTCAGTGAGGTTCAGGCTGATCCCAGACAGCAGATCTCCTCCACAGCTTCTGTTCAGCATTTCCTTCAGTGCTTCATTCACATCATTATTAAACACAGTGGAGAAGTTACAGCTGAGGTAGCCCCCTCCTCCTCCGACCCCGTCCGCGACCCCGCCCGTGACCCCTAACGACCCCACCACGTCCTGCACCCACTTCAGCTCGTCGCTCAGCTCCTGTCTCAGGGCGTCAAAGTGTCTCTTCCTCTCCTGGTAGCGGGCGCTAACGTCACTGACGCTGACGTCCACCACCTTCATCTCATCCTGCAGGCTCCTCTT
This sequence comes from Oncorhynchus clarkii lewisi, assembly GCF_045791955.1. Taxonomy (NCBI): domain Eukaryota; kingdom Metazoa; phylum Chordata; class Actinopteri; order Salmoniformes; family Salmonidae; genus Oncorhynchus; species Oncorhynchus clarkii. The sequence goes on along the minus strand of NC_092172.1, from coordinate 47,930,467 downwards.
CATCGCCTCCACTTTACGGAACTCGTAGCGGATCTGAGATAGCTGGTGACGGACCCCCTCGCTCTCCTCCTTGTACCAGGACTCCTTGTGGTTGTAGACGGAGACCAAGGCGTCGATGTCCTCCTGCAGGGAGTCGTGGGCCGAGGCTAGCCCAGTGAAGGAGCCCTCCATCCGGCTGATGTCCTCCACTACCTGGACGAAGCGTTCGAAGTTGACGTAGGTGTTGTTGGGGGGCATGGAGGAGTGGGACTTCATGGTGTACTCCTTGAGACGTTTGGTCTTCAGCTGACGGCGCTCGCGCTTCTTTGGGGTCTTGGTCTGGTCCGGGGTCTTGGTCTGGTCCAGGGTCTTGGTCTGGTCCGGGGTCTTGGTGATGGGAGTCTCCTCCTTGTACTCATTAGACTTCAGACACGAGAGATGAGGACGATAGACGGAGGGTTACTGAGCTGGAAGTCACTAACTGGCACTGCATGCCATGCATTGATGATGTTCTGAACAGCAATGGAATATAAGCCAGAGGTGACATGCCTCCATCACCAAACCACCGACAACACTCCAGGTGACATGGTTAGTTATACATTACCCAACAGACAACACTCCAGGTCACATGGTTAGTTATATATTACCCAACAGGCAACACTCCAGGTCACATGGTTAGTTATATATTACCCAACAGGCAACACTCCAGGTCACATGGTTGGTTATATATTACCCAACAGGCAACACTCCAGGTGACATGGTTAGTTATATATTACCCAACAGGCAACACTCCAGGTCACATGGTTAGTTATATATCACCCAACAAGCAACACTCCAGGTCACATGGTTAGTTATATATCACCCAACAGGCAACACTCCAGGTCACATGGTTAGTTATTCATCTTCTTTCGATTCTTTCCATCACCAAACGTCAAGCTCTTTTGTCAACTGGTTACACATTTAAGTTAAGAGTCACAAACATGGCAGGACAAACATGATCAGGAAAAACTCATCTGACTGAATCACACATCTGATTCAAACTAACAGACTAGAGCTCCCTCTATCTGACTAGCCAGGCCATTATATATTCTACATTGTCTGAGTGGGAGGTGCAGTCCAGGTCATTATATATTCTACATCGTCTGAGTGGGAGGTGCAGTCCAGGTCATTATATATTCTACATTGTCTGAGTGGGAGGTGCTGTCCAGGCCATTATATATTCTACATCGTCTGAGTGGGAGGTGCTGTCCAGGCCATTATATATTCTACATTGTCTGAGTGGGAGGTGCAGTTCAGGTCATTATATATTCTACATTGTCTGAGTGGGAGGTGCTGTCCAGGTCATTATATATTCTACATCGTCTGAGTGGGAGGTGCTGTCCAGGTCATTATATATTCTACATCGTCTGAGTGGGAGGTGCTGTCCAGGTCATTATATATTCTACATCGTCTGAGTGGGAGGTGCTGTCCAGGTCATTATATATTCTACATCGTCCACCAATCCGTGTGTCTGCCTGAACAGTACATGTCACAGTATAATAATTAGGAGGCGCGGTTATGCAAATCATAAAATACAGGAAGTTATGTCACAAAAGAAAACGACGATGCATGTCTTTAACATCAAGCTGTCAATCACGACAGTACGCTGTTTTCATATGACAATGGTATACCTTGATCCAGGGATGGTTGAGGGCATCTTGAATAGTTAACCTCTTCCTGGAAGACAAACATGTTTACACTGGATTGGATAGAGTATTCACACCTCGTGACCTTCTCCACATTTTGTTATGTTTACAGCCTTAACCTAAAATTAATTTAAAAAAAAAAAGAAATCCCTCATCAATCTACACACAATACCCCATAATGAAAAAAAAAAACTGTTTTTTTTTTTTTACATTTTTGTAAAGTTATAAAAAAATAAAAGGCTGAAATAACTCATTTACATCAGTATTCAGACCCTTTTACTCAGTACTTTGTTGAAGCACCTTTTGGCAGCGATTACAACCTTGAGTTTTCTTGGGTATGATGCTACAATCTTACACCTGTATTTGGAGAGTTTCTCCCAATCTTCTCTGCAAATCCTCTCAAGCTCTGTCAGGTTAGTTGGGGAGCGTCGCTGCACAGCTATTTTCAGGTCTCTCCAGGGATGTTCAATTGAGTTCAAGTCCGGGCTCTGGTTGGGCCAGTGAAGGACATTCAGAGACTTGTCCCGAAGCCACTTCTGCGTTGTCTTGGGTGTGTGCTTAGGGTCGTTGTCCTGTTGCAAGGTGAACCTTCGCCCCAGTCTGAGGTCCTGAGCGCTCTGGAGCAGGTTTTCATCAATGATCTCTCCGTACTTTGCTCCATTCATCTTTCCCTCGATCCTGACTAGTCCCCAAGTCCCTGCCGTTGAAAATCATCCCCACAGCATGATGCTGCCACCACCATGCTTCACCGTAGGGATGGTGCCAGGTTGCCTCCAGACGTGATGCTTAACATTCAGAGTTCAATCTTCGTTTCATCAGACCAGAGAATCTTGTTTCTTATGGGCTTTAGGTGCCTTTTGGCAAACTCCAAGCAGACTGTCATGTGCCTTTTACTGAGGAGTGGCTTCCGTCTGGCCACTGTACCATAAATGCCTGATTGGTGGAGTACTGCAGAAATAGTTGTCCTTCTGGAAGGTTCTCTCATCTCCACAGAGGAACTCTGGAACTCTGTCAGAGTGACCATCAGGTTCTTGGTCACCTCCCTGACCAAGGCCCTTCTCCACCGATTGCTCAGTTTGGCTTGGCGGCCAGCTCTAGGAAGAATCTTGGTGGTTCCAAACTTCTTCCATTTAAGAATGATGGAGGCCAGCTGTGTTCTTGGGACCTTCAATGCTGCATAAGATTGTTGTACCCTTCCCCAGATCTGTGTCTCGACACAATCCTGTCTCTGAGCTCTACAGACAATTCCTTCAACCTCATGGCTTGGTTTTTGCTCTGACATGCACTGTCAACTGTGGGACCTTATATATACATGTGTGTGCCTTTCCAAATAATGTCCAATCAATTGAATTTACCACAGATGGACTCCAATCAAGTTGTAGAAACATCTCAAGGATGATCAATGGTAACAGGATGCACCTGAGCTCAATTTCGAGTCTCATAGGGGTCTGAATGCTTATGGAAATGACAAAAACCTGTTTTCGCTTTGTCGTTATGGGGTATTGTGCGTAGATGGAGGAGGTAATATATTTTTTAATCAATTTTAGAATAGGACTGTAACGTAAACAAAATGTGGGAAAAGTTAAAGGGTCTGAATACTTTACGAACGTAATTTATGTTCTCACACAGGGGACCACACAGAACAGGAGGATGTAAGGAACTTGATTTTAGACTGTGACAGTGTCGTCTGTTTTGACCTTGTACACAGATCGTTCAGCGTTACTGTCATCAAGAGAGAGTGTGTACTGTGTAGAGGCATGCAGAGTAACGTAAACAAACCGCATGGTCTCAAAAGTGTGTAAATACATGTTTCTATACAGTACAATGTGATGTAGAAACACAAGACATCCTTTGACCTTCCCTGAGCCAGGAAGACTAGTGTTAGTTTCCATAGATATTGTCTAGGCTTTAGCTCAGTGGTCTAACAGTCTTTTGGCACAGGTTCAAACCCCAAACCTCACTTCTTGTCCAGCTCCACCTCACCTCTGACCCCTCATCTCTGACCCCAGATCTCTCACCTCTGACCCGTCACATCTGACCCCTCACTTCTGACCCCTCACCCCGGACCCCTCTCCTCCTCAACTCAACCCAGACCCCGTATCTCTGACCTCTTACCTCTGACCACTCTCCTCCTCACCCCTGACCCCTCACCTCTGACTCCTCTCCTCCTCACCACAGCCCGGACCCTTCATATTTGACCCCTCTCCTCAACCCAGACTCCTCACCTCTAACTCCTCTCCTCCTCACCCTCTCCACCTCACCCCTGACCCCTAACCCCCGATCTCCAATCTCTCCTTACATCAACTCTCTCTCCAGCAGCTGTCATATTAGCCAGCTGACCCTGACCCCTAACCCCCGACCTCCAATCTCTCCTTACATCTAGCCTCTCTCCAGCAGCTGTCATATTAGCCAGCTGACCCTGACCCTGACCCCTAACCTCCAATCTCTCCTTACATCTTGTCTCTCTCCAGTAGCTGTCATATTAGCCAGCTGACCCTGACCCTAACCCCTAACCCCTGACCTCTAATCCCTCCTTACATCTTGTCTCTCTCCAGTAGCTGTCATATTAGCCAGCTGACCCTGACCTCTAATCCCTCGTTACATCTTGTCTCTCTCCAGCAGCTGTCATATTAGCCAGCTGACCCCTAATCCCTGACCTCTAATCCCTCCTTACATTTTGTCTCTCTCCAGCAGCTGTCATATTAGCCTGCTGACCCTGACCCCTAACCCCTGACCTCTAATCCCTCCTTACATCTTGTCTCTCTCCAGCAGCTGTCATATTAGCCAGCTGACCCCTGACCCCTGACCTATAATCCCTCCTTACATCTAGCCTCTCTCCAGCAGTTGCCATATTAGCCAGCTGACCCCTAACCCCTGACCTCTAATCCCTCCTTACATCTTGTCTCTCTCCAGTAGCTGTCATATCAGCCAGCTGACCCCTGACCTCTAATCCCTCCTTACATCTAGCCTCTCTCCAGCAGCTGTCATATTAGCCAGCTGACCCTGACCCCTAACCCCCGACCTCCAATCCCTCCTTACATCTAGCCTCTCTCCAGCAGCTGTCATATTAGCCAGCTGACCCCTAACCCCTGACCTCTAATCCCCCCTTACATCTTGTCTCTCTCCAGCAGCTGTCATATTAGCCAGTTGACCCTGACCCGTAACCCCTGACCTCTAATCCCTCCTTACATCTTGTCTCTCTCCAGCAGCTGTCATATTAGCCAGCTGACCCTGACCCCTAACCCCTGACCTCTAATCCCTCCTTACATCTTGTCTCTCTCCAGCAGCTGTCATATTAGCCAGCTGACCCTGACCCCTAACCCCTGACCTCTAATCCCTCCTTACATCTTGTCTCTCTCCAGCAGCTGTCATATTAGCCAGCTGACCCCTAACCCCTGACCTCTAATCCCTCCTTACATCTTGTCTCTCTCCAGTAGCTGTCATATTAGCCAGCTGACCCCTGACCCCTGACCTCTAATCCCTCCTTACATATAGCCTCTCTCCAGTAGCTGTCATATTAGCCAGCTGACCACTGACCCCTGACCTCTAATCCCTCCTTACATCTTGTCTCTCTCCAGTAGCTGTCACATTAGCCAGCTGGCCCCTGACCTCTAATCCCTCCTTACATCTAGCCTCTCTCCAGCAGCTGTCATATTAGCCAGCTGACCCTGACCCCTAACCCCCGACCTCCAATCCCTCCTTACATCTAGCCTTTCTCCAGTAGCTGTCACATTAGCCAGCTGACCCCTGACCCCTGACCTCTAATCCCTCCTTACATATAGCCTCTCTCCAGTAGCTGTCATATTAGCCAGCTGACCACTGACCCCTGACCTCTAATCCCTCCTTACATCTTGTCTCTCTCCAGTAGCTGTCACATTAGCCAGCTGGCCCCTGACCTCTAATCCCTCCTTACATCTAGCCTCTCTCCAGTAGCTGTCATATTAGCCAGCTGACCCCTGACCCCTGATCTCTAATCCCTCCTTACATCTATCCTCTCTCCAGCAGCTGTCATATTAGCCAGCTGACCCCTAACCCCTGACCTCTAACCCCTCATTACATCTTGTCTCTCTCCAGTAGCTGTCACATTAGCCAGCTGACCCCTGACCCCTGACCTCTAATCCCTCCTTACATCTAGCCTCTCTCCAGTAGCTGTCATATTAGCCAGCTGACCACTGACCCCTGACCTCTAATCCCTCCTTACATCTTGTCTCTCTCCAGTAGCTGTCACATTAGCCAGCTGACCCCTGACCTCTAATCCCTCCTTACATCTAGCCTCTCTCCAGTAGCTGTCATATTAGCCAGCTGACCCCTGACCCCTGATCTCTAATCCCTCCTTACATCTTGTCTCTCTCCAGCAGTTGTCATATTAGCCAGCTGACCCCTAACCCCTGATCTCTAATCCCTCCTTACATCTTGTCTCTCTCCAGCAGCTGTCATATTAGCCAGCTGACCCCTAACCCCTGACCTCTAACCCCTCCTTACATCTTGTCTCTCTCCAGTAGCTGTCATATTAGCCAGCTGACCCCTGACCCCTGACCTCTAATCACTCCTTACATCTTGTCTCTCTCCAGTAGCTGCCGTATGAAGCTTTTGGCCAGTTCACTGGTTCTACAGAAGAACTCCTCGTCGAACTCGTAGTTCATGGCTGAGATGTTGGCCAGCGTGTCCTGTTTAGTCTCTCCCAGGAAGGGAGACGCTCCACTCAGCCTGGAACACAACGACAACAAGGCCAGAACAGGAGGAGCGTTAGGAACATTGCATGTGTTTCACCTACACCATCCCTGTTTACATGTCACGACTTCTACCAAAGTCGATGCCTCTCCTTATTCGGGCGCTGTTCGGCGGTCGACGTCGCCGGGCCTTCTAGCCATCGCCGATCCATTTTTTTCATTTTCCATTTGTTTTGTCTTGTTTTCCCACACACCTGGTTTTCATTTCCCTCATTACGTGTTGTGTATTTAACCCTCTGTTCCCCCCATGTTTATTGTAAGTGCATGTGCACATGTGTTTGACTGGTGCGCGTCGGGTTATTGTGTCCCCTATTTTGTATTTTCTTATTCCCAAGAAGGGTTCATGTGTAGTGTGGTTCATGCTTCATGGTGTGTTGAACTCCCTAAGAAGAGTTCATGTGTAGTGTGGTTCATGCTTCATGTTGAACTCCCTAAGAAGGGTTCATGTATAGTGTGGTTCATGCTTCATGTTGAACTCCCTAAGAAGGGTTCATGTGTAGTGTGGTTCATGCTTCATGTTGAACTCCCAAGAAGGGTTCATGTGTAGTGTGGTTCATGCTTCATGCTGTGTTGAACTCCCAAGAAGGGTTCATGTGTAGTGTGGTTCATGTTGTGTTGAACTCCCTAATAAGGGTTAATGTGTAGTGTGGTTCATGTCGTGATGAACCTAAACTCACAGGATGTAGGTGATGACTCCTATACTCCACATATCTGCCTCCAGTCCCAGCGGTTCGTAGTTCACTATCTCTGGGGCTGAAACAGACAGGTTGACCAATCAGCATCACTATCTCTGGGGCTGAAACAGACAGGTTGACTAATCAGCAGAACACTGCACTAAATGCATCACTATCTCTGGGACTGAAACAGACAGGTTGACCAATCAGCATCACTATCTCTGGGGCTGAAACTGACAGGTTGACCAATCAGCATCACTATCTCTGGGGCTGAAACAGACAGGTTGACTAATCAGCAGAACACTGCACTAAATGCATCACTATCTCTGGGACTGAAACAGACAGGTTGACCAATCAGCATCACTATCTCTGGGGCTGAAACAGACAGGTTGACCAATCAGCATCACTATCTCTGGGGCTGAAACAGACAGGTTGACTAATCAGCAGAACACTGCACTAAATGCATCACTATCTCTGGGGCTGAAACAGACAGGTTGACCAATCAGCAGAACACTGCACTAAATGCATCACTATCTCTGGGGCTGAAACTGACAGGTTGACCAATCAGCAGAACACTGCACTAAATGCATCACTATCTCTGGGGCTGAAACAGACCGGTTGACCAATCAGCAGAACACTGCACTAAATGCATCACTATCTCTGGGGCTGAAACAGACCGGTTGACCAATCAGCAGAACACTGCACTAAATGCATCACTATCTCTGGGGCTGAAACAGACAGGTTGACCAATCAGCAGAACACTGCACTAAATGCATCACTATCTCTGGGGCTGAAACAGACAGGTTGACCAATCAGCAGAACACTGCACTAATGCATCAGAAATAGAAAAGGGAAGTGGATTTTCAGTGTATTTTCTATTATTATCTTGAATGTGTCAATAGCAGACAGAAGGTCACTAGAAGACTGAATGTGTCATTAACAGACAGAAGGTCACTAGAAGACTGAATGTGTCCATAACAGACAGAAGGTCACTAGAAGACTGAATGTGTCATTAACAGACAGAAGGTCACTAGAAGACTGAATGTGTCCATAACAGACAGAAGGTCACTAGAAGACTGAATGTGCCCATAACAGACAGAAGGTCACTAGAAGACTGAATGTGTCCATAACAGACAGAAGGTCACTAGAAGACTGAATGTGTCCATAACAGACAGAAGGTCACTAGAAGACTGAATGTGTCCATAACAGACAGAAGGTCACTAGAAGACTGAATGTGTCCATAACAGACAGAAGGTCACTAGAAGACTAAATGAATGATAGAACGTAGTATTTACATCAAAAACAATGCATTTCCTGTTAATACCTGAGATTTGTCAGGGTCTCATAAACACATTGAACACATGGACACATGGACACATGGACACATCAACACATGGACACATCAACACATGGACACATCAACACATGGACACATCAACACATCGACACATCAACACATCGACACATCAACACATGGACACATGGACACATCAACACATGGACACATCAACACATCAACACATCAACACATCAACACATGGACACATCAACACATCAACACATGGACACATCAACACATCAACACATGGACACATGGACACATCAACACATCAACACATCAACACATGGACACATGGACACATCAACACATCAACACATGGACACATCAACACATCAACACATGGACACATGGACACATCAACACATCAACACATCAACACATGGACACATCAACACATCAACACATGGACACATGGACACATCAACACATGGACACATCAACACATGGACACATCAACACATCAACACATGGACACATCAACACATCAACACATGGACACATCAACACATCAACACATGGACACATGGACACATCAACACATCAACACATCAACACATGGACACATGGACACATCAACACATGGACACATCAACACATGGACACATCAACACATCAACACATCAACACATGGACACATCAACACATCAACACATGGACACATCAACACATCAACACATCAACACATCAACACATGGACACATCAACACATCAACACATGGACACATCAACACATGGACACATCAACACATCAACACATCAACACATCAACACATGGACACATCAACACATCAACACATGGACACATCAACACATGGACACATCAACACATCAACACATGGACACATCAACACATCAACACATCAACACATGGACACATCAACACATCAACACATCAACACATCAACACAACAACACATGGACACATCAACACATCAACACATGGACACATCAACACATCAACACATCAACACATGGACACATCAACACATCAACACATGGACACATCAACACATCAACACATCAACACATCAACACATCAACACATGGACACATCAACACATGGACACATCAACACATGGACACATCAACACATCAACACATCAACACATGGACACATCAACACATCAACACATGGACACATCAACACATCAACACATCAACACATGGACACATCAACACATCAACACATGGACACATCAACACATCAACACATCAACACATGGACACATCAACACATCAACACATGGACACATCAACACATCAACACATCAACACATCAACACATGGACACATGGACACATCAACACATGGACACATCAACACATGGACACATCAACACATCAACACATCAACACATGGACACATCAACACATCAACACATGGACACATCAACACATCAACACATCAACACATGGACACATCAACACATCAACACATGGACACATCAACACATCAACACATCAACACATGGACACATCAACACATCAACACATCAACACATGGACACATCAACACATCAACACATGGACACATCAACACATCAACACATCAACACATGGACACATCAACACATCAACACATCAACACATCAACACATGGACACATCAACACATCAACACATGGACACATCAACACATGGACACATCAACACATGGACACATCAACACATCAACACATCAACACATGGACACATCAACACATCAACACATCAACACATGGACACATCAACACATCAACACATGGACACATCAACACATCAACACATGGACACATCAACACATCAACACATGGACACATCAACACATCAACACATGGACACATCAACACATCAACACATCAACACATCAACACATGGACACATGGACACATCAACACATGGACACATCAACACATCAACACATGGACACATCAACACATCAACACATCAACACATCAACACATCAACACATGGACACATGGACACATCAACACATCAACACATCAACACATGGACACATCAACACATCAACACATCAACACATCAACACATGGACACATGGACACATGGACACATCAACACATCAACACATCAACATATCAACACATGGACACATCAACACAGGGTCTCATGAACACCTCGAACTGGACAAAGATGTTTTTTTTCTTTAACAAGTCCCCGAAGCGAAGGATACACTGCTTTCTCGAGACCAGGCTCAAATCCCCGTCATTCGCGTTAAGAAAAGACAGAGAAAAAGGGGGCGGAGGTCGGGGTGCTTTGGGAGAATTCGTAGGCGAGTGAGTAAACCACCACTACCATCTGTTCTACTGGCCAACGTGCAGTCACTGGAGAATAAACGACGACACGGATAATATAAAGCTGGCTGGGTTTTGGCCAGACAGAGCAAGACGAGAGGCGGGGGGGGGGGGGGTCTATTTGCCAATAACAGCTGGTGTGCGATGCCTAACATTAAAGAAGTCTCAAGGTTATGCTCGCCTGAGGTAGAGTACCTTGTGATAAGCTGTAGACCACACTATCTACCAAGAGAGTTCTCATCTGTATTATTCGGAGCTGTCTATTTACCACCACAAACCGATGCTGGCACTCAACGAGCTGTGTAATAAGCAAACAAGAAAATGCTCATCGAAAAGCGACACTCCTAGTGACCGGGGACTTTAATGCAGGCAAACTTAAATCTGTTTTACCTCATTTCTACCAGCATGTCACGTGCAACCTGAGGGAAAAAACTCTAGACCACCTTTACTCCACACACAGAAACATGTACAAAGCTCTCCCTCGCCCTCCATTTGGTAAATCCGACCATAATTCTATCCTCCTGATTCCTGCTTTCTAGCAAAAACTAAAGCAGGAAGTACCAGTGACTCGCTCAATACGGAAGTGGTCAGATGACGTGGATGCTACGCTACAGGACTGTTTTGCAGCACAGACTGGAATATGTTCCAGGATTCATCCCTTGGCATTGAGGAGTAACCTCAGTAACCGGCTTCATCAATAAGTGCATCGTCGTCCCCACAGTGACCGTACGTACATATTCCAACCAGATGCCATGGATTACAGGCAACATCCGCATCGAGCTAAAGGCTAGAGTAGGACACTAATCCTAATAAATCCTGCTAAACGGGCAAAGCATCAATACAGGACTAAGATTGAATCCTACTACACCGGCTCTGACGCTCGTCGGATGTGGCAGGGCTTGCAAACTATTACAAAGAGAAACCCAGCCGCGAGCTGCCAAGTGACACGAGCCTACCAGACAAGCTAAATGCCTTTTATGCTCGCTTCGAGGCAAGCAACACTGAAGCATGCATGAGAGCACAAGCTGTTCCGGATGACTGTGTGATCAAGCTCTCCATAGCCGAAGTGGGAAGGAGAGTGATGGAGTACTGCATCAGATGACCTGGCCTCCACAATCACCCGACCTCAACCCAATTGAGATGGTTTGGAATGAGTTTGACCGCAGAGTGAAGGAAAAAGAGGCAACAAGTGCTCAGCATATGTGGGAACTCCTTCAAGACTGTTGCAAAAGCATTCCAGGTCAAGCTGGTTGAAAGAATGCCAAGAGTGTACAAAGCTGTCATCAAGGCAAAGGATGGCAACTTTGAAGAATCTAAAAATATTTAAAAAAAATTTAAAACACTTTTTTTGGTTACTCAATTATTTCATATGTGTTAATTCATAGTTTTGATGTCTTCACTATTATTCTACAATGTATAAAATGGTACAAATAAAGGAAAACCCTTGAAGGAGTCGGTGTGTCCAAACATTTGACTGGTACATGTTTCAAGCAGACCACCATGGTCCCTGTGAAGGTAACCTGCCTAAATGATTACCACCTCGTATCACTCACGTCAGTGTATAGCCTCGGTATTGTTATTTTAGTGTGTTACTTTTTTATTTTATTGCATTTTTCACTTTAGTTTAGTAAATATCTTCTTAACTCTAATTTCTTGAACTGAATTGTTGGTTAAAGGGCTTGTAAGTAAACATTTCACTGTAAGGTCTACTACACCTGTTGTATTCAGCATTTCGCTGTAAGGTCTATTACACCTGTTGTATTCAGCATTTCACTGTGAGGTCTACTACACCTGTTGTATTCAGCATTTCACTGTAAGGTCTACTACACCTGTTGTATTCAGCATTTCAATGTAAGGTCTACTACACCTGTTGTATTCATCATTTCACTGTAAGGTCTACTACACCTGTTGTATTCAGCATTTCACTGTAAGGTCTACTACACCTGTTGTATTCAGCATTTCACTGTAAGGTCTACTACACCTGTTGTATTCAGCATTTCACTGTAAGGTCTACTACACCTGTTGTATTCAGCATTTCACTGTGAGGTCTACTACACCTGTTGTATTCATCATTTCACTGTAAGGTCTACTACACCTGTTGTATTCAGCATTTCACTGTAAGGTCTACTACACCTGTTGTATTCAGCATTTCACTGTAAGGTCTACTTCACCTGTTGTATTCAGCATTTCACTGTGAGGTCTACTACACCTGTTGTATTCAGCATTTCACTGTAAGGTCTACTACACCTGTTGTATTCAGCATTTAACTGTAAGGTCTACTTCACCTGTTGTATTCAGCATTTCACTGTGAGGTCTACTACACCTGTTGTATTCATCATTTCACTGTGAGGTCTACTACACCAGTTGTATTCAGCATTTCACTGTGAGGTCTACTTCACCTGTTGTATTCAGCATTTCACTGTAAGGTCTACTACACCTGTTGTATTCAGCATTTCACTGTGAGGTCTACTTCACCTGTTGTATTCATCATTTCACTGTAAGGTCTACTACACCTGTTGTATTCAGCATTTCACTGTGAGGTCTACTACACCTGTTGTATTCAGCATTTCACTGTGAGGTCTACTACACCTGTTGTATTCAGCATTTCACTGTAAGGTCTACTACACCTGTTGTATTCAGCATTTCACTGTAAGGTCTACTACACCTGTTGTATTCAGCATTTCACTGTAAGGTCTACTACACCTGTTGTATTCATCATTTCACTGTAAGGTCAACTACACCTGTTGTATTCAGCATTTCACTGTAAGGTCTACTACACCTGTTGTATTCAGCATTTCACTGTAAGGTCTACTACACCTGTTGTATTCATCATTTCACTGTAAGGTCTACTACACCTGTTGTATTCATCATTTCACTGTAAGGTCTACTACACCTGTTGTATTCAGCATTTCACTGTAAGGTCTACTACACCTGTTGTATTCAGTATTTCACTGTAAGGTCTACTACACCTGTTGTATTCAGCATTTCACTGTAAGGTCTACTACACCTGTTGTATTCAGCATTTCACTGTAAGGTCTACTACACCTGTTGTATTCATCATTTCACTGTGAGGTCTACTACACCTGTTGTATTCATCATTTCACTGTGAGGTCTACTACACCTGTTGTATTCATCATTTCACTGTGAGGTCTACTACACCTGTTGTATTCATCATTTCACTGTGAGGTCTACTACACCTGTTGTATTCATAATTTCACTGTAAGGTCTACTACACCTGTTGTATTCAGCATTTTACTGTGAGGTCTACTACACCTGTTGTATTCAGCATTTCACTGTAAGGTCTACTACACCTGTTGTATTCAGCATTTCACTGTAAGGTCTACTACACCTGTTGTATTCATCATTTCACTGTAAGGTCTACTACACCTGTTGTATTTAGCATTTCACTGTGAGGTCTACTACACCTGTTGTATTCAGCATTTCACTGTGAGGTCTACTACACCTGTTGTATTCAGCATTTCACTGTAAGGTCTACTACACCTGTTGTATTCAGCATTTCACTGTGAGGTCTACTACACCTGTTGTATTCAGCATTTCACTGTAAGGTCTACTACACCTGTTGTATTCAGCATTTCACTGTGAGGTCTACTACACCTGTTGTATTCATCATTTCACTGTAAGGTCTACTACACCTGTTGTATTCAGCATTTCACTGTAAGGTCTACCACACCTGTTGTATTCATCATTTCACTGTGAGGTCTACTACACCTGTTGTATTCAGCATTTCACTGTAAGGTCTACTACACCTGTTGTATTCAGCATTTCACTGTGAGGTCTACTACACCTGTTGTATTCATCATTTCACTGTGAGGTCTACTACACCTGTTGTATTCAGCATTTCACTGTGAGGTCTACTACACCTGTTGTATTCAGCATTTCACTGTAAGGTCTACTACACCTGTTGTATTCAGCATTTCACTGTAAGGTCTACTACACCTGTTGTATTCAGCATTTCACTGTAAGGTCTACTACACCTGTTGTATTCAGCATTTCACTGTAAGGTCTACTACACCTGTTGTATTCAGCATTTCACTGTAAGGTCTACTACACCTGTTGTATTCAGCATTTCACTGTAAGGTCTACTACACCTGTTGTATTCAGCATTTCACTGTGAGGTCTACTACACCTGTTGTATTCAGCATTTCACTGTAAGGTCTACTACACCTGTTGTATTCAGCATTTCACTGTAAGGTCTACTACACCTGTTGTATTCAGCATTTCACTGTCAGGTCTACTACACCTGTTGTATTCAGCATTTCACTGTGAGGTCTACTACACCTGTTGTATTCATCATTTCACTGTGAGGTCTACTACACCTGTTGTATTCATCATTTCACTGTAAGGTCTACTACACCTGTTGTATTCAGCATTTCACTGTAAGGTCTACTACACCTGTTGTATTCATCATTTCACTGTGAGGTCTACTACACCTGTTGTATTCAGCATTTCACTGTAAGGTCTACTACACCTGTTGTATTCAGCATTTCACTGTAAGGTCTACTTCACCTGTTGTATTCAGCATTTCACTGTAAGGTCTACTACACCTGTTGTATTCAGCATTTCACTGTAAGGTCTACTACACCTGTTGTATTCAGCATTTCACTGTAAGGTCTACTACACCTGTTGTATTCATCATTTCACTGTGAGGTCTACTACACCTGTTGTATTCATCATTTCACTGTAAGGTCTACTACACCTGTTGTATTCATCATTTCACTGTAAGGTCTACTACACCTGTTGTATTCAGCATTTCACTGTGAGGTCTACTACACCTGTTGTATTCATCATTTCACTGTGAGGTCTACTACACCTGTTGTATTCATCATTTCACTGTGAGGTCTACTACACCTGTTGTATTCAGCATTTCACTGTGAGGTCTACTACACCTGTTGTATTCATCATTTCACTGTGAGGTCTACTTCACCTGTTGTATTCATCATTTCACTGTAAGGTCTACTACACCTGTTGTATTCAGCATTTCACTGTGAGGTCTACTACACCTGTTGTATTCAGCATTTCACTGTAAGGTCTACTACACCTGTTGTATTCAGCATTTCACTGTGAGGTCTACTACACCTGTTGTATTCAGCATTTCACTGTGAGGTCTACTACACCTGTTGTATTCAGCATTTCACTGTAAGGTCTACTACACCTGTTGTATTCAGCATTTCACTGTGAGGTCTACTACACCTGTTGTATTCAGCATTTCACTGTGAGGTCTACTACACCTGTTGTATTCAGCATTTCACTGTAAGGTCTACTACACCTGTTGTATTCAGCATTTCACTGTGAGGTCTACTACACCTGTTGTATTCATCATTTCACTGTAAGGTCTACTACACCTGTTGTATTCAGCATTTCACTGTAAGGTCTACTACACCTGTTGTATTCAGCATTTCACTGTGAGGTCTACTACACCTGTTGTATTCAGCATTTCACTGTGAGGTCTACTACACCTGTTGTATTCATCATTTCACTGTAACATTTGATTTGACATTGATAATGTAGTTATTCATGTTCATGTGTGGTAGTCTACTTATGGCATCGTTCTGCGCCTGAACAGGCAGTTAAACCACTGTTCCTAGGCCGTCATTGAAAATAAGAATTTGTTCTTAACTAACTTGCCTAGTTAAATAAAGGAAACATTTTTTTTTTAAACTTACCCACAAATTCAGGAGTCCCAAAAATGTTTTTAAACTCTGCCCCCGCCTCGATTTTGTGTGCGAGTCCGAAATCGATTAGTTTGATCCTTGGCAATGGCACGTTCTTGTCCAACAGCATGATGTTTTCAGGCTGAAAAACAGAAAGAGAGTGAAGGGATTTGCTGAGAGAGCATTTCTGATCATTAGTGGGCATGAGTTTACTGGGTCTGTTCCAGTCCTGTCTCCTTAGGTTAAAAAAGATCAGAAAATAAACCCTGTCAACCCCAACGTCAGATAAACCCTGTCAACCCCAACGTCAGATAAACCCTGTCAACCCCAACGTCAGATAAACCCTGTCAACCCAACGTCAGATAAACCCTGTCAACCCAACGTCAGATAAACCCTGTCAACCCAACGTCAGATAAACCCTGTCAACCCAACGTCAGATAAACCCTGTCAACCCAACGTCAGATAAACCCTGTCAACCCAACGTCAGATAAACCCTGTCAACCCAACGTCAGATAAACCCTATCAACCCCAACGTCAGATAAACCCTGTCAACCCAACGTCAGATAAACCCTGTCAACCCAACGTCAGATAAACCCTATCAACCCAACGTCAGATAAACCCTGTCAACCCCAACGTCAGATAAACCCTGTCAACCCCAACGTCAGATAAACCCTGTCAACCCAACGTCAGATAAACCCTGTCAACCCCAACGCTGTCAACCCAAACGTCAGATAAACCCTGTCAACCCCAACGTCAGATAAACCCTGTCAACCCCAACGTCAGATAAACCCTGTCAACCCAACGTCAGATAAACCCTGTCAACCCAACGTCAGATAAACCCTGTCAACCCAACGTCAGATAAACCCTGTCAACCCAACGTCAGATAAACCCTGTCAACCCAACGTCAGATAAACCCTGTCAACCCAACGTCAGATAAACCCTATCAACCCAACGTCAGATAAACCCTGTCAACCCAACGTCAGATAAACCCTGTCAACCCCAACGTCAGATAAACCCTGTCAACCCAACGTCAGATAAACCCTGTCAACCCAACGTCAGATAAACCCTGTCAACCCCAACGTCAGATAAACCCTGTCAACCCCAACGTCAGATAAACCCTGTCAACCCCAACGTCAGATAAACCCTGTCAACCCCAACGTCAGATAAACCCTGTCAACCCCAACGTCAGATAAACCCTGTCAACCCAACGTCAGATAAACCCTGTCAACCCCAACGTCAGATAAACCCTGTCAACCCAACGTCAGATAAACCCTGTCAACCCCAACGTCAGATAAACCCTGTCAACCCCAACGTCAGATAAACCCTGTCAACCCAACGTCAGATAAACCCTGTCAACCCAACGTCAGATAAACCCTGTCAACCCCAACGTCAGATAAACCCTGTCAACCCAACGTCAGATAAACCCTGTCAACCCAACGTCAGATAAACCCTGTCAACCCAACGTCAGATAAACCCTGTCAACCCCAACGTCAGATAAACCCTGTCAACCCCAACGTCAGATAAACCCTGTCAACCCCAACGTCAGATAAACCCTGTCAACCCCAACGTCAGATAAACCCTGTCAACCCCAACGTCAGATAAACCCTGTCAACCCCAACGTCAGATAAACCCTGTCAACCCCAACGTCAGATAAACCCTGTCAACCCCAACGTCAGATAAACCCTGTCAACCCCAACGTCAGATAAACCCTGTCAACCCCAACGTCAGATAAACCCTGTCAACCCCAACGTCAGATAAACCCTGTCAACCCCAACGTCAGATAAACCCTGTCAACCCCAACGTCAGATAAACCCTGTCAACCCCAACGTCAGATAAACCCTGTCAACCCCAACGTCAGATAAACCCTGTCAACCCCAACGTCAGATAAACCCTGTCAACCCCAACGTCAGATAAACCCTGTCAACCCCAACGTCAGATAAACCCTGTCAACCCCAACGTCAGATAAACCCTGTCAACCCCAACGTCGTCAGATAAACCCTGTCAACCCCAACGTCAGATAAACCCTGTCAACCCCAACGTCAGATAAACCCTGTCAACCCCAACGTCAGATAAACCCTGTCAACCCCAACGTCAGATAAACCCTGTCAACCCCAACGTCAGATAAACCCTGTCAACCCCAACGTCAGATAAACCCTGTCAACCCCAACGTCAGATAAACCCTGTCAACCCCAACGTCAGATAAACCCTGTCAACCCAACGTCAGATAAACCCTGTCAACCCCCCAACGTCAGATAAACCCTGTCAACCCCAACGTCAGATAAACCCTGTCAACCCCAACGTCAGATAAACCCTGTCAACCCCAACGTCAGATAAACCCTGTCAACCCCAACGTCAGATAAACCCTGTCAACCCCAACGTCAGATAAACCCTGTCAACCCCAACGTCAGATAAACCCTGTCAACCCCAACGTCAGATAAACCCTGTCAACCCCAACGTCAGATAAACCCTGTCAACCCCAACGTCAGATAAACCCTGTCAACCCCAACGTCAGATAAACCCTGTCAACCCCAACGTCAGATAAACCCTGTCAACCCCAACGTCAGATAAACCCTGTCAACCCCAACGTCAGATAAACCCTGTCAACCCCAACAACGTCAGATAAACCCTGTCAACCCCAACGTCAGATAAACCCTGTCAACCCCAACGTCAGATAAACCCTGTCAACCCCAACAACGTCAGATAAACCCTGTCAACCCAACGTCAGATAAACCCTGTCAACCCAACGTCAGATAAACCCTGTCAACCCCAACGTCAGATAAACCCTGTCAACCCCAACGTCAGATAAACCCTGTCAACCCCAACGTCAGATAAACCCTGTCAACCCAACGTCAGATAAACCCTGTCAACCCCAACGTCAGATAAACCCTGTCAACCCCAACGTCAGATAAACCCTGTCAACCCCAACGTCAGATAAACCCTGTCAACCCCAACGTCAGATAAACCCTGTCAACCCCAACGTCAGATAAACCCTGTCAACCCCAACGTCAGATAAACCCTGTCAACCCCAACCAACTGTCGTCAGATAAACCCTGTCAACCCCAACGTCAGATAAACCCTGTCAACCCCAACGTCAGATAAACCCTGTCAACCCCAACGTCAGATAAACCCTGTCAACCCCAACGTCAGATAAACCCTGTCAACCCCAACGTCAGATAAACCCTGTCAACCCCAACGTCAGATAAACCCTGTCAACCCCAACGTCAGATAAACCCTGTCAACCCCAACGTCAGATAAACCCTGTCAACCCCAACGTCAGATAAACCCTGTCAACCCCAACGTCAGATAAACCCTGTCAGATAAACCCTGTCAACCCCAACGTCAGATAAACCCTGTCAACCCCAACGTCGTGATAAACCCTGTCAACCCCAACGTCAGATAAACCCTGTCAACCCCAACGTCAGATAAACCCTGTCAACCCCAACGTCTCAGATAAACCCTGTCAACCCCAACGTCAGATAAACCCTGTCAACCCCAACCCCAACGTCAGATAAACGTCTGATAAACCCTGTCAACCCCAACGTCAGATAAACCCTGTCAACCCCAACGTCAGATAAACCCTGTCAACCCCAACGTCAGATAAACCCTGTCAACCCCCCAACGTCAGATAAACCCTGTCAACCCCAACGTCAGATAAACCCTGTCAACCCCAACGTCAGATAAACCCT
The DNA here is from genome assembly GCF_045791955.1 of Oncorhynchus clarkii lewisi. Lineage (NCBI taxonomy): Eukaryota > Metazoa > Chordata > Actinopteri > Salmoniformes > Salmonidae > Oncorhynchus > Oncorhynchus clarkii. The sequence continues at coordinate 47,910,407 of NC_092172.1, read as the reverse complement.
GTCAACCCAACGTCAGATAAACCCTGTCAACCCCAACGTCAGATAAACCCTGTCAACCCCAACGTCAGATAAACCCTGTCAACCCCAACCCAACGTCAGATAAACCCTGTCAACCCCAACGTCAGATAAACCCTGTCAACCCCAACGTCAGATAAACCCTGTCAACCCAACGTCAGATAAACCCTGTCAACCCCAACGTCAGATAAACCCTGTCAACCCCAACGTCAGATAAACCCTGTCAACCCCAACGTCAGATAAACCCTGTCAACCCCAACGTCAGATAAACCCTGTCAACCCCAACATCAGATAAACCCTGTCAACCCCAACGTCAGATAAACCCTGTCAACCCCAACGTCAGATAAACCCTGTCAACCCCAACGTCAGATAAACCCTGTCAACCCCAACATCAGATAAACCCTGTCAACCCCAACGTCAGATAAACCCTATCAACCCAACGTCAGATAAACCCTGTCAACCCCAACATCAGATAAACCCTGTCAACCCAACGTCAGATAAACCCTGTCAACCCAACGTCAGATAAACCCTGTCAACCCAACGTCAGATAAACCCTGTCAACCCAACGTCAGATAAACCCTATCAACCCCAACGTCAGATAAACCCTGTCAACCCAACGTCAGATAAACCCTGTCAACCCAACGTCAGATAAACCCTGTCAACCCAACGTCAGATAAACCCTGTCAACCCCAACGTCAGATAAACCCTGTCAACCCCAACGTCAGATAAACCCTGTCAACCCAACGTCAGATAAACCCTGTCAACCCAACGTCAGATAAACCCTGTCAACCCCAACGTCAGATAAACCCTGTCAACCCCAACGTCAGATAAACCCTGTCAACCCCAACGTCAGATAAACCCTGTCAACCCCAACGTCAGATAAACCCTGTCAACCCCAACGTCAGATAAACCCTGTCAACCCAACGTCAGATAAACCCTATCAACCCCAACGTCAGATAAACCCTATCAACCCAACGTCAGATAAACCCTATCAACCCCAACGTCAGATAAACCCTGTCAACCCCAACGTCAGATAAACCCTGTCAACCCAACGTCAGATAAACCCTGTCAACCCAACGTCAGATAAACCCTGTCAACCCCAACGTCAGATAAACCCTGTCAACCCAACGTCAGATAAACCCTGTCAACCCCAACGTCAGATAAACCCTGTCAACCCAACGTCAGATAAACCCTGTCAACCCCAACGTCAGATAAACCCTGTCAACCCCAACGTCTGATAAACCCTGTCAACCCCAACGTCAGATAAACCCTGTCAACCCCAACGTCAGATAAACCCTGTCAACCCCAACGTCAGATAAACCCTGTCAACCCCAACGTCAGATAAACCCTGTCAACCCCAACGTCTGATAAACCCTGTCAACCCCAACGTCAGATAAACCCTGTCAACCCCAACGTCTGATAAACCCTGTCAACCCCAACGTCAGATAAACCCTGTCAACCCAACGTCAGATAAACCCTGTCAACCCCAACGTCAGATAAACCCTGTCAACCCCAACGTCAGATAAACCCTGTCCAACGTCAGATAAACCCTGTCAACCCCAACGTCAGATAAACCCTGTCAACCCCAACATCAGATAAACCCTGTCAACCCCAACATCAGATAAACCCTGTCAACCCCAACATCAGATAAACCCTGTCAACCCCAATGTCAGATAAACCCTGTCAACCCCAACATCAGATAAACCCTGTCAACCCAACGTCAGATAAACCCTATCAACCCAACGTCAGATAAACCCTGTCAACCCCAACATCAGATAAACCCTGTCAACCCAACGTCAGATAAACCCTGTCAACCCAACGTCAGATAAACGCTGTCAACCCAACGTCCGATAAACCCTGTCAACCCAACGTCAGATATACCCAACGTCAGATAAACCCTGTCAACCCAACGTCAGATAAACCCCCGTCAACCCAACGTCAGATAAACCCTGTCAACCCAACGTCAGATAAACCCTGTCAACCCAACGTCAGATAAACCCTGTCAACCCCAACGTCAGATAAACCCTGTCAACCCCAACGTCAGATAAACCCTGTCAACCCAACGTCAGATAAACCCTGTCAACCCAACGTCAGATAAACCCTGTCAACCCCAACGTCAGATAAACCCTGTCAACCCCAACATCAGATAAACCCTGTCAACCCCAACGTCAGATAAACCCTGTCAACCCCAACGTCAGATAAACCCAACGTCAGATAAACCCTGTCAACCCAACGTCAGATAAACCCTGTCAACCCAACGTCAGATAAACCCTGTCAACCCAACGTCAGATAAACCCTGTCAACCCAACGTCAGATAAACCCTGTCAACCCAACGTCAAATAAACCCTGTCAACCCCAACGTCAGATAAACCCTGTCAACCCAACGTTAGATAAACCCTGTCAACCCAACGTCAGATAAACCCTGTCAACCCAACGTCAGATAAACCCTGTCAACCCCAACGTCAGATAAACCCTGTCAACCCAACGTCAGATAAACCCTGTCAACCCAACGTCAGATATACCCAACGTCAGATAAACCCTGTCAACCCAACGTCAGATAAACCCCCGTCAACCCAACGTCAGATAAACCCCCGTCAACCCAACGTCAGATAAACCCTGTCAACCCAACGTCAGATATACCCAACGTCAGATAAACCCTGTCAACCCCAACGTCAGATAAACCCTGTCAACCCAACGTCAGATAAACCCTGTCAACCCAACGTCAGATATACCCAACGTCAGATAAACCCTGTCAACCCAACGTCAGATAAACCCTGTCAACCCAACGTCAGATAAACCCTGTCCAACCCAACGTCAGATAAACCCTGTCAACCCAACGTCAGATAAACCCTGTCAACCCAACGTCAGATAAACCCTGTCAACCCAACGTCAGATATACCCAACGTCAGATAAACCCTATCAACCCAACGTCAGATAAACCCTGACAAACCCAACGTCAAATAAACCCTGTCAACCCCAACGTCAGATAAACCCTGTCAACCCAACGTCAGATAAACCCTGTCAACCCAACGTCAGATAAACCCTGTCCAACCCAACGTCAGATAAACCCTATCAACCCAACGTCAGATAAACCCTGTCAACCCCAACGTCAGATAAACCCTGTCAACCCAACGTCAGATAAACCCTGTCAACCCAACGTCAGATAAACCCTGTCCAACCCAACGTCAGATAAACCCTATCAACCCAACGTCAGATAAACCCTGTCAACCCAACGTCAGATAAACCTTGTTAACCCAACGTCAGATAAACCCCTGTCAAACCCAACGTCAGATAAACCCTGTCAACCCAACGTCAGATAAACCCTATCAACCCAACGTCAGATAAACCCTGACAAACCCAACGTCAGATAAACCCCTGTCAAACCCAACGTGGATGAAAGAAGTGCACTGTCAGAGGGCTTAAGCACGTGTTGAAAGAGTAGTCCAGCCTCATTAAATGGATGTCCTGTCCTATTCTGCAGGGCTACTCCTCTCCTCCTGTTTCCTGCTTCTGGGTGACACCTTTTAAATCTTCCATCACCGTGACCGTACTGTGTTCCTGACTTTGGCATTGCCAGCCGGCTGTGGTGAAAAGGAGCCTTCCTATGTACCCCTGGACTTCATATTTATCTCAGTCTGTACAGCCTGAATCCCAAATGTCACCCGTCTCCTCCTCCCTCCCCTCTCTCTCTCCCCCTCCCTCCTCTGTCTCTTTTGTCTCTCCCTCCCCTCTCTTTTGTCTATCCCTCTACCGTCTCTTTTGTCTCTCCCTCCCCTCTCTTTTGTCTCTCCCTCCTCTCTTTTGCCTCTCCCTCTCCCTCCCCTCTCTTTTGCCTCTCCCTCTCCCTCCCCTCTCTTTTGTCTCTCCCTCCACTCTCTTTTGTCTCTCCCTCTCCTCTCTTTTGTCTCTCCCTCCCCTCTCTTTTGTCTCTCCCTCCCTTGTCTCTTTTGTCTCTCCCTCCCATGTCTCTTTTGTCTCTCCCTCCCCTCTCTTTTGTCTGTCCCTCCCCTCTCTTTTGTCTCTCCCTCTCCTCTCTTTTGTCTCTCCCTCCCATGTCTCTTTTGTCTCTCCCTCCCATGTCTCTTTTGTCTCTCCCTTCCCTCTCTTTTGTCTCTCCATCTCCTCTCTTTTGTCTCTCCCTCCCATGTCTCTTTTGTCTCTCCCTCCCATGTCTCTTTTGTCTCTCCCTCCCCTCTCTTTTATCTCTCCCTCTCCTCTCTTTTGTCTCTCCCTCTCCTCTCTTTTGTCTCTCCCTCCCCTCTCTTTTGTCTCTCCCTTCCCTCTCTTTTGTCTCTCCCTCCCCTCTCTTTTGTCTGTCCCTCCCCTCTCTTTTGTCTCTCCCTCCCCTATCTCTTTTGTCTCTCCCTCCCCTCTCTTTTGTCTCTCCCTCCCATGTCTCTTTTGTCTCTCCCTCCCCTCTCTTTTGTCTGTCCCTCCCCTCTCTTTTGTCTGTCCCTCCCCTCTCTTTTGTCTGTCCCTCCCCTCTCTTTTGTCTCTCCCTCCCCTGTCTCTTTTGTCTCTCCATCCCCTCTCTTTCATCTCCCCTTCCCTCCCCCGTCTCTTTCGTCTCCTCCTCCTTCTCCTGTCTCTTTTGTCTCCTCTTCCCTCTCCCCTGTCTCTTTCGTCTCCTCCTCCCTCTCACATCTCTTTCGTCTTCTCCTCCCTCTCTCCCGTCTCTTTCGTCTCCTCCTCCCTCTCCCGTCTCTTTTGTCTCCTCCTCCCCCTCCCCTGTCTCTTTCGTCTCCTCCTCCCTCTCCCCTGTCTCTTTCGTCTCCTCCTCCCTCTCCCGTCTCTTGTCTCCTCCTCCCTCTCCCCTGTCTCTTTCGTCTCCTCCTGCCTCTCCTGTCTCTTTCGTCTCCTCCTCCCTCTCACGTCTCTTTCGTCTCCTCCTCCCTCTCGCGTCTCTTTCGTCTCCTCCTCCCTCTCGCGTCTCTTTTGTCTCCTCCTCCCTCTCCCCTGTCTCTTTCGTCTCCTCCTCCCTCTCCCGTCTCTTTCGTCTCCTCCTCCCTCTCCCGTCTCTTGTCTCCTCCTCCCTCTCCCCTGTCTCTTTCGTCTCCTCCTCCCTCTCCCCTGTCTCTTTCGTCTCCTCCTCCCTCTCCCCTGTCTCTTTTGTCTCCTCCTCCCTCTCCCCTGTCTCTTTTGTCTCCTCCTCCCTCTCCCCTGTCTCTATCGTCTCCTCCTCCCTCTCGCGTCTCTTTTGTCTCCTCCTCCCTCTCCCCTGTCTCTTTCGTCTCCTCCTCCCTCTCCCCTGTCTCTTTTGTCTCCTCCTCCCTCTCCCCTGTCTCTTTTGTCTCCTCCTCCCTCTCCCCTGTCTCCTCCTCCCTCTCCCCGGTCTCTTTTGTCTCCTCCTCCCTCTCCCCTGTCTCTTTTGTCTCCTCCTCCCTCTCCCCTTTCTCCTCCTCCCTCTCCCCCGTCTCTTTCGTCTCCTCCTCCCTCTCCCCCGTCTCTTTCGTCTCCTCCTCCCTCTCCCCCGTCTCTTTCGTCTCCTCCTCCCTCCCCCGTCTCTTTCGTCTCCTCCTCCCTCTCCCGTCTCTTTCGTCTCCTCCTCCCTCTCCTGTCTCTTTCGTCTCCTCCTCCCTCTCCCGTCTCTTTCGTCTCCTCCTCCCTCTCGCGTCTCTTTTGTCTCCTCCTCCCTCTCCCCTGTCTCTTTCGTCTCCTCCTCCCTCTCCCGTCTCTTTCGTCTCCTCCTCCCTCTCCCGTCTCTTGTCTCCTCCTCCCTCTCCCCTGTCTCTTTCGTCTCCTCCTCCCTCTCCCGTCTCTTTCGTCTCCTCCTCCCTCTCCCCTGTCTCTTTTGTCTCCTCCTCCCTCTCCCCTGTCTCTTTCGTCTCCTCCTCCCTCTCCCTGTCTCTTTCGTCTCCTCCTCCCTCTCCCGTCTCTTTGTCTCCTCCTCCCTCTCCCCTGTCTCTTTCGTCTCCTCCTCCCTCTCCCTCTGTCTCTTTCCCTTTCGTCTCCTCCTCCCTCTCCCGTCTCTTTCGTCTCCTCCTGTCTCCTCCTCCCCTCTCCCCTGTCTCTTCCCCTCTCCCGTCTCTGTCTCCTCCTCCCTCTCCCCTGTCTCCTGTCTCCTCCTCCCTCTCCCCTGTCTCTTTTGTCTCCTCCTCCCTCTCCCCTGTCTCTTTTGTCTCCTCCTCCCTCTCCCCTTTCTCCTCCTCCCTCTCCCCCGTCTCTTTCGTCTCCTCCTGCCTCTCCCCTGTCTCTTTCGTCTCCTCCTCCCTCTCCCCTGTCTCTTTCGTCTCCTCCTCCCTCTCCCCTGTCTCTTTCGTCTCCTCCTCCCTCTCCCGTCTCTTTCGTCTCCTCCTCCCTCTCCCGTCTCTTTCGTCTCCTCCTCCCTCTCCCGTCTCTTTCGTCTCCTCCTCCCTCTCCCCTGTCTCTTTCGTCTCCTCCTCCCTCTCCCGTCTCTTTCGTCTCCTCCTCCCTCTCCCGTCTCTTTCGTCTCCTCCTCCCTCTCCCGTCTCTTTCGTCTTCTCCTCCCTCTCCCGTCTCTTTTGTCTCCTCCTCCCCCTCCCCTGTCTCTTTCGTCTCCTCCTCCCTCTCCCCTGTCTCTTTCGTCTCCTCCTCCCTCTCCCGTCTCTTGTCTCCTCCTCCCTCTCCCCTGTCTCTTTCGTCTCCTCCTGCCTCTCCTGTCTCTTTCGTCTCCTCCTCCCTCTCACGTCTCTTTCGTCTCCTCCTCCCTCTCGCGTCTCTTTCGTCTCCTCCTCCCTCTCGCGTCTCTTTTGTCTCCTCCTCCCTCTCCCCTGTCTCTTTCGTCTCCTCCTCCCTCTCCCGTCTCTTTCGTCTTCTCCTCCCTCTCCCGTCTCTTTTGTCTCCTCCTCCCCCTCCCCTGTCTCTTTCGTCTCCTCCTCCCTCTCCCCTGTCTCTTTCGTCTCCTCCTCCCTCTCCCGTCTCTTGTCTCCTCCTCCCTCTCCCCTGTCTCTTTCGTCTCCTCCTGCCTCTCCTGTCTCTTTCGTCTCCTCCTCCCTCTCACGTCTCTTTCGTCTCCTCCTCCCTCTCGCGTCTCTTTCGTCTCCTCCTCCCTCTCGCGTCTCTTTTGTCTCCTCCTCCCTCTCCCCTGTCTCTTTCGTCTCCTCCTCCCTCTCCCGTCTCTTTCGTCTCCTCCTCCCTCTCCCGTCTCTTGTCTCCTCCTCCCTCTCCCCTGTCTCTTTCGTCTCCTCCTCCCTCTCCCCTGTCTCTTTCGTCTCCTCCTCCCTCTCCCCTGTCTCTTTTGTCTCCTCCTCCCTCTCCCCTGTCTCTTTTGTCTCCTCCTCCCTCTCCCCTGTCTCTTTCGTCTCCTCCTCCCTCTCGCGTCTCTTTTGTCTCCTCCTCCCTCTCCCCTGTCTCTTTCGTCTCCTCCTCCCTCTCCCCTGTCTCTTTTGTCTCCTCCTCCCTCTCCCCTGTCTCTTTTGTCTCCTCCTCCCTCTCCCCTGTCTCTTTTGTCTCCTCCTCCCTCTCCCCTGTCTCCTCCTCCCTCTCCCCTGTCTCTTTTGTCTCCTCCTCCCTCTCCCCTGTCTCTTTTGTCTCCTCCTCCCTCTCCCCTTTCTCCTCCTCCCTCTCCCCCGTCTCTTTCGTCTCCTCCTCCCTCTCCCCCGTCTCTTTCGTCTCCTCCTCCCTCTCCCCCGTCTCTTTCGTCTCCTCCTCCCTCCCCCGTCTCTTTCGTCTCCTCCTCCCTCTCCCGTCTCTTTCGTCTCCTCCTCCCTCTCCCGTCTCTTTCGTCTCCTCCTCCCTCTCCCGACTCTTTCGTCTCCTACACCCACTCCCGTCTCTTTTGTCTCCTCATCACTCTCCACTGTCTCTTTCGTCTCCTCCTCCCTCTCCCGTCTCCTCCTCCCTCTCCCGTCTCTTGTCTCCTCCTCCCTCTCCCTGTCTCTTTCGTCTCCTCCTCCCTCTCCCCTGTCTCTTTCGTCTCCTCCTCCTCCTCCCTCTCCCCTGTCTCTTTTGTCTCCTCCTCCCTCTCCCCTGTCTCTTTTGTCTCCTCCTCCCTCTCCCCTGTCTCTTCGTCTCCTCCTCCCTCTCGCGTCTCTTTTGTCTCCTCCTCCCTCTCCCCTGTCTCTTTCGTCTCCTCCTCCCTCTCCCGTCTCTTTTGTCTCCTCCTCCCTCTCTCCCTGTCTCTTTTGTCTCCTCCTCCCTCTCCCCTGTCTCTTTTGTCTCCTCCTCCCTCTCCCCTGTCTCTTTTGTCTCCTCCTCCCTCTCCCCTGTCTCCTCCTCCCTCTCCCCTGTCTCTTTTGTCTCTGTCTCTCCTCCCTCTCCCCTGTCTCTTTTGTCTCCTCCTCCCTCTCCCCTTTCTCCTCCTCCCTCTCCCCCGTCTCTTTCGTCTCCTCCTCCCTCTCCCCCGTCTCTTTCGTCTCCTCCTCCCTCTCCCCCGTCTCTTTCGTCTCCTCCTCCCTCCCCCGTCTCTTTCGTCTCCTCCTCCCTCTCCCGTCTCTTTCGTCTCCTCCTCCCTCTCCCGTCTCTTTCGTCTCCTCCTCCCTCTCCCGTCTCTTTCGTCTCCTCCTCCCTCTCCCGTCTCTTTCGTCTCCTCCTCCCTCTCCCCTGTCTCCTCCTCCCTCTCCCCTGTCTCTTTCGTCTCCTCCTCCCCTCTCCCGTCTCTTTCGTCTCCTCCTCCCCTCTCTCCGTCTCTGTCTCCTCCTCCCTCTCCCCTGTCTCTTTCGTCTCCTCCTCCCCTCTCCCGTCTCTTTCGTCTCCTCCTCCCCTCTCCTGTCTCTTTGTCTCTTTCGTCTCCTCCTGCCTCTCCCCTGTCTCTTTCGTCTCCTCCTCCCTCTCCCCTGTCTCTTTCGTCTCCTCCTCCCTCTCCCCTGTCTCTTTCGTCTCCTCCTCCCTCTCCCGTCTCTTTCGTCTCCTCCTCCCTCTCCCGTCTCTTTCGTCTCCTCCTCCCTCTCCCGTCTCTTTCGTCTCCTCCTCCCTCTCCCCTGTCTCTTTCGTCTCCTCCTCCCTCTCCCGTCTCTTTCGTCTCCTCCTCCCTCTCCCGTCTCCGTCTCCTCCTCCCTCTCCCGTCTCTTTCGTCTCCTCCTCCCTCTCCCGTCTCTTTCGTCTCCTCCTCCCTCTCCCGTCTCTTTCGTCTCCTCCTCCCTCTCCCGTCTCTTTCGTCTCCTCCTCCCTCTCCCGTCTCTTTCGTCTCCTCCTCCCTCTCCCGTCTCTTTCGTCTCCTCCTCCCTCTCCCGTCTCTTTCGTCTCCTCCTCCCTCTCCCGTCTCCTTCGTCTCCTCCTCCCTCTCCCGTCTCCTTCGTCTCCTCCTCCCTCTCCTGTCTCTTTCGTCTCCTCCTCCCTCTCCCGTCTCTTTCGTCTCCTCCTCCCTCTCCCGTCTCCTTCGTCTCCTCCTCCCTCTCCTGTCTCCTTCGTCTCCTCCTCCCTCTCCCGTCTCTTTCGTCTCCTCCTCCCTCTCCCGTCCGTCTCCCCTGTCTCCTCCTCCCTCTCCCCTGTCTCCTCCTCCCTCTCCCGTCTCCCCTGTCTCCTCCTCCCTCTCCCTGTCTCTTTCGTCTCCTCCTCCCTCTCCCCGTCTCTCCCTTCGTCTCCTCCTCCCTCTCCCCTGTCTCTTTCGTCTCCTCCTCCCTCTCCCCTGTCTCTTTCGTCTCCTCCTCCCTCTCCCCTGTCTCTTTCGTCTCCTCCTCCCTCTCCCGTCTCTTTCGTCTCCTCCTCCCTCTCCCGTCTCTTTCGTCTCCTCCTCCCTCTCCCGTCTCTTTCGTCTCCTCCTCCCTCTCCCGTCTCTTTCGTCTCCTCCTCCCTCTCCCGTCTCTTTCGTCTCCTCCTCCCCTCTCCCGTCTCTCCTCCCTCTCCCGTCTCTTTCGTCTCCTCCTCCTCCCTCTCCCGTCTCTTTCGTCTCCTCCTCCCTCTCCCGTCTCCTTCGTCTCCTCCTCCCTCTCCCGTCTCCTTCGTCTCCTCCTCCCTCTCCCGTCTCTTTCGTCTCCTCCTCTCCTCCTCCCGTCTCTTTCGTCTCCTCCTCCCTCTCCCGTCTCCTCCTCCTCTCCCGTCTCCTTTCCTCCTCCTCCCTCTGTCTCCTTCGTCTCCTCCTCCCTCTCCCCTGTCTCTTTCGTCTCCTCCTCCCTCTCCTGTCCTTTCGTCTCCTCTCCCTCTCGTCTCCTCCTCCCCTCTCTCCCGTCTCTTCCGTCTCCTCCTCCCTCTCCCGTCTCTTTCGTCTCCTCCTCCCTCTCCCGTCTCTTCGTCTCCTCCTCCCTCTCCCGTCTCCTTCGTCTCCTCCTCCCTCTCCGTCCCGTCTCTTTCGTCTTCTCCTCCCGTCTATTTCGTCTCCTCCTCCCTCTCCCGTCTCTTTCGTCTCCTCCTCCCTCTCCCGTCTCTTTCGTCTCCTCCTCCCTCTCCCGTCTCTTTCGTCTCCTCCTCCCTCTCCCGTCTCTTTCGTCTCCTCCTCCCTCTCCCGTCTCTTTCGTCTCCTCCTCCCTCTCCCCCGTCTCTTTCGTCTCCTCCTCCCTCTCCCCTGTCTCTTTCGTCTCCTCCTCCCTCTCCCCCTGTCTCTTTCGTCTCCTCCTCCTCCCTCTCCCCTGTCTCTTTCGTCTCCTCCTCCCCTCCCGTCTCCCGTCTCTCGTCTCCTCCTCCCTCTCCCCTCGTCTCTTTCGTCTCCTCCTCCCTCTCCCGTCTCTTTTCGTCTCCTCGTCTCCTCCCTCCTCCTCCCGTCTCTTTCGTCTCCTCCTCCTCCCTCCCTCCCGTCTCTTTCGTCTCCTCCTCCCTCTCCCGTCTCCTTCGTCTCCTCCTCCCTCTCCCGTCTCCTTCGTCTCCTCTTCCCTCTCCTCTCCTCTCCTCCTCCCGTCTCTTTCGTCTCCTCCTCCCTCTCCCGTCTCTTTCGTCTCCTCCTCCCTCTCCCGTCTCTTTCGTCTCCTCCTCCCTCTCCCGTCTCTTTCGTCTCCTCCTCCCTCTCCCGTCTCTTTCGTCTCCTCCTCCCTCTCCCGTCTCTTTCGTCTCCTCCTCCCTCTCCCGTCTCCTTCGTCTCCTCCTCCCTCTCCCGTCTCCTTCGTCTCCTCATTCCTCTCCCGTCTCCCCTGTCTCCTCCTCCCTCTCCCCTGTCTCTTTTGTCTCCTCCTCCCTCTCCCCTGTCTCTTTTGTCTCCTCCTCCCTCTCCCGTCTCTTTCGTCTCCTCCTCCCTCTCCCGTCTCTTTCGTCTCCTCCTGCCTCTCCCCTGTCTCTTTCGTCTCCTCCTCCCTCTCCCGTCTCTTTCGTCTCCTCCTCCCTCTCCCGTCTCTTTCGTCTCCTCCTCCCTCTCCCGTCTCTTTCGTCTCCTCCTCCCTCTCCCGTCTCTTTCGTCTCCTCCTCCCTCTCCCGTCTCTTTTGTCTCCTCCTCCCTCTCCCCTGTCTCTTTCGTCTCCTCCTCCCTCTCCCCTGTCTCTTTTGTCTCCTCCTCCCTCTCCCCTGTCTCTTTTGTCTCCTCCTCCCTCTCCCCTGTCTCTTTTGTCTCCTCCTCCCTCTCCCCTGTCTCTTTTGTCTCCTCCTCCCTCTCCCCTTTCTCCTCCTCCCTCTCCCCCGTCTCTTTCGTCTCCTCCTCCCTCTCCCCCGTCTCTTTCGTCTCCTCCTCCCTCTCCCCCGTCTCTTTCGTCTCCTCCTCCCTCCCCCGTCTCTTTCGTCTCCTCCTCCCTCTCCCGTCTCTTTCGTCTCCTCCTCCCTCTCCCGTCTCTTTCGTCTCCTCCTCCCTCTCCCGTCTCTTTCGTCTCCTCCTCCCTCTCCCGTCTCTTTCGTCTCCTCCTCCCTCTCCCGTCTCTTTCGTCTCCTCCTCCCTCTCCCCTGTCTCCTCCTCCCTCTCCCCTGTCTCTTTCGTCTCCTCCTCCCTCTCCCGTCTCTTTCGTCTCCTCCTCCCTCTCCCGTCTCCCCTGTCTCCTCCTCCCTCTCCCCTGTCTCTTTCATCTCCTCCTCCCTCTCCCGTCTCTTTCGTCTCCTCCTCCCTCTCCCCTGTCTCTTTCGTCTCCTCCTGCCTCTCCCCTGTCTCTTTCGTCTCCTCCTCCCTCTCCCCTGTCTCTTTCGTCTCCTCCTCCCTCTCCCCGTCTCTTTCGTCTCCTCCTCCTCTCCCGTCTCTTTCGTCTCCTCCTCCGTCTCCTCCTCCCTCTCTGTCTCTTTCATCTCCTCTCTCCCGTCTCTTTCGTCTCCTCCTCCCTCTCCCGTCTCTTTCGTCTCCTCCTCCCTCTCCCGTCTCTTTCGTCTCCTCCTCCCTCTCCCGTCTCTTTCGTCTCCTCCTCCCTCTCCCGTCTCTTTCGTCTCCTCCTCCCTCTCCCGTCGTCTCTTTTGTCTCCTCCTCCCTCTCCCGTCTCTTTCGTCTCCTCCTCCCTCTCCCGTCTCCTTCGTCTCCTCCTCCCTCTCCCGTCTCCTTCGTCTCCTCCTCCCTCTCCCGTCTCCTCCCTCTCCCGTCTCTTTCGTCTCCTCCTCCCTCTCCCGTCTCTTTCGTCTCCTCCTCCCTCTCCCGTCTCTTTCGTCTCCTCCTCCCTCTCCCGTCTCTTTCGTCTCCTCCTCCCTCTCCCGTCTCCTTCGTCTCCTCCTCCCTCTCCTGTCTCCTTCGTCTCCTCCTCCCTCTCCCCTGTCTCTTTCGTCTCCTCCTCCCTCTCTCCTGTCTCTTTCGTCTCCTCCTCCCTCTCCCCTGTCTCTTTCGTCTCCTCCTCCCTCTCCCGTCTCTTTCGTCTCCTCCTCCCTCTCCCGTCTCTTTCGTCTCCTCCTCCCTCTCCCGTCTCTTTCGTCTCCTCCTCCCTCTCCCGTCTCTTTCGTCTCCTCCTCCCTCTCCCGTCTCTTTCGTCTCCTCCTCCCTCTCCCGTCTCTTTTGTCTCCTCCTCCCTCTCCCGTCTCTTTCGTCTCCTCCTCCCTCTCCCGTCTCCTTCGTCTCCTCCTCCCTCTCCCGTCTCCTTCGTCTCCTCCTCCCTCTCCCGTCTCCTCCCTCTCCCGTCTCTTTCGTCTCCTCCTCCCTCTCCCGTCTCTTTCGTCTCCTCCTCCCTCTCCCGTCTCTTTCGTCTCCTCCTCCCTCTCCCGTCTCTTTCGTCTCCTCCTCCCTCTCCCGTCTCCTTCGTCTCCTCCTCCCTCTCCTGTCTCCTTCGTCTCCTCCTCCCTCTCCCCTGTCTCTTTCGTCTCCTCCTCCCTCTCTCCTGTCTCTTTCGTCTCCTCCTCCCTCTCCCGTCTCTTCCGTCTCCTCCTCCCTCTCCCGTCTCTTTCGTCTCCTCCTCCCTCTCCCGTCTCCTTCGTCTCCTCCTCCCTCTCCCGTCTCCTTCGTCTCCTCCTCCCTCTCCCCCGTCTCTTTCGTCTCCTCCTCCCGTCTCTTTCGTCTCCTCCTCCCTCTCCCCTGTTTCTTTCGTCTCCTCCTCCCTCTCCCCTGTCTCTTTCGTCTCCTCCTCCCTCTCCCGTCTCTTTCGTCTCCTCCTCCCTCTCCCGTCTCTTTCGTCTCCTCCTCCCTCTCCCGTCTCTTTCGTCTCCTCCTCCCTCTCCCGTCTCTTTCGTCTCCTCCTCCCTCTCCCGTCTCTTTCGTCTCCTCCTCCCTCTCCCGTCTCTTTCGTCTCCTCCTCCCTCTCCCGTCTCCTTCGTCTCCTCCTCCCTCTCCCGTCTCCTCCTCCCTCTCCCCCGTCTCTTTCGTCTCCTCCTCCCGTCTCTTTCGTCTCCTCCTCCCTCTCCCGTCTCTTTCGTCTCCTCCTCCCTCTCCCGTCTCTTTCGTCTCCTCCTCCCTCTCCCGTCTCTTTCGTCTCCTCCTCCCTCTCCCCTGTCTCCTCCTCCCTCTCCCCTGTCTCTTTCGTCTCCCCCTCCCTCTCCCCTGTCTCTTTCGTCTCCTCCTGCCTCTCCCCTGTCTCTTTCGTCTCCTCCTCCCTCTCCCGACTCTTTCGTCTCCTCCTCCCTCTCCCGTCTCTTTCGTCTCCTCCTCCCTCTCCCGTCTCTTTTGTCTCCTCCTCCCTCTCCCGTCTCTTTCGTCTCCTCCTCCCTCTCCCGTCTCTTTCGTCTCCTCCTCCCTCTCCCGTCTCTTTCGTCTCCTCCTCCCTCTCCCGTCTCCTTCGTCTCCTCCTCCCTCTCCCGTCTCCTTCGTCTCCTCCTCCCTCTCCCCCGTCTCTTTCGTCTCCTCCTCCCGTCTCTTTCGTCTCCTCCTCCCTCTCCCGTCTCTTTCGTCTCCTCCTCCCTCTCCCGTCTCTTTCGTCTCCTCCTCCCTCTCCCGTCTCTTTCGTCTCCTCCTCCCTCTCCCGTCTCTTTCGTCTCCTCCTCCCTCTCCCGTCTCCTTCGTCTCCTCCTCCCTCTCCCGTCTCCTTCGTCTCCTCCTCCCTCTCCCGTCTCCTTCGTCTCCTCATTCCTCTCCCGTCTCCCCTGTCTCCTCCTCCCTCTCCCCTGTCTCTTTCGTCTCCTCCTCCCTCTCCCGTCTCTCCCGTCTCCCCCTCCCTCAGTCTTCCTGTGGTGAGACCACAGCAAGCCTCTCTGTCAACGCCGGGAAGGACTACACCCTTATTGAACCCTTTTCCCATACCTGACACAGCACTTTCTCTCTCTCTCTCTCTCTCTCTCTCCCTC
>NC_092172.1:47875962-47890962 GCF_045791955.1 Oncorhynchus clarkii lewisi | reverse complement strand
ATGTGGTCTCTACAGAATCAGATCAGACGAAGGCCAGATGGGATGCTATGTTAACACCTACAACATGTGGTCTCTACAGAATCAGATCAGACGAAGGCCAGATGGGATGGTATGTTAACACCTACAACATGTGTCCTCTACAGAATCAGATCAGACCGAGGCCAGATGGGACGGTATGTTAACACCTACAACATGTGGTCTCTACAGAATCAGATCAGACGAAGGCCAGATTGGACGGTATGTTAACACCTACAACATGTGGTCTCTACAGAATCAGATCAGACGAAGGCCCGATTGGACGGTATGTTAACACCTACAACATGTGGTCTCTACAGAATCAGATCAGACGAAGGCCAGATTGGACGGTATGTTAACACCTACAACATGTGGTCTCTACAGAATCAGATCAGACGAAGGCCAGATGGGACCGTATGTTAACACCTACAACATGTGGTTTCTACTGAATCAGATCTTATGATGGCCAGATGGGACGGTATGTTAACACCTACAACATGTGGTCTCTACTGAATCAGATCAGACGAAGGCCAGATGGGATGGTATGTTAACACCTACAACATGTGTCCTCTACAGAATCAGATCAGACCGAGGCCAGATGGGACGGTATGTTAACACCTACAACATGTGGTCTCTACAGAATCAGATCAGACGAAGGCCAGATGGGATGCTATGTTAACACCTACAACATGTGGTCTCTACAGAATCAGATCAGACGAAGGCCAGATGGGATGCTATGTTAACACCTACAACATGTGGTCTCTACTGAATCAGATCAGACGAAGGCCAGATTGGACGGTATGTTAACACCTACAACATGTGGTCTCTACTGAATCAGATCAGACGAAGGCCAGATTGGACGGTATGTTAACACCTACAACATGTGGTCTCTACTGAATCAGATCAGACGAAGGCCAGATTGGACTGTATGTTAACACCTACAACATGTGGTCTCTACAGAATCAGATCAGACGAAGGCCAGATTGGACGGTATGTTAACACCTACAACATGTGGTCTCTACAGAATCAGATCAGACGAAGGCCAGATTGGACGGTATGTTTAAAACCTACATGTGGTCTCTACAGAATCAGATCAGACGAAGGCCAGATTGGACTGTATGTTAACACCTACAACATGTGGTCTCTACAGAATCAGATCAGACGAAGGCCAGATGGGATGCTATGTTAACACCTACAACATGTGGTCTCTACAGAATCAGATCAGACGAAGGCCCGATTGGACTGTATGTTAACACCTACAACATGTGGTCTCTACAGAATCAGATCAGACGAAGGCCAGATTGGACTGTATGTTATTTCCGTATCAGAAGATATTGTCAAGAGGATTTTCATGTATTATTATAATATTACATTTCTAATGTCTGTTGCGGTGAAAACACTGTCTCTTTAAATACCGTAAATGACCACGGTGCAGTCAGAAGGTGACGGTGTGTGTGAAGGGTTAACTCATTTTGTCCTACAGAATGTTCAGACATTTCTTCCTGCTAGGCTACCGATCTATTCATAGTGTAGTGGCACTGCAGCAGTGTGAGCTGAGCCTGACAACTCTGGGTTTTTTACGTCATACACTTTCACAGACAACTAAACACATCGAAAGACCATTCGCTGTTGTACACACCTGTGTTCACTGCATACGGGTAGCCTATGGTAGCCTATGGTAGCATATGGTAGCCTATGGTAGCCTATGGTAGCCTATGGTAGCCTATGGTGGCATATGGTAGCCTATGGTAGCCTATGGTAGCCTATGGCAGCCTATGGCAGCCTTTGGTAGCCTATGGGAAATAATTTGCTGCACTTGATTTAGTACTATGTCCCCTGTACAATGCAACCAGTAGAACAGCACCAGAAGTCACTCTGAGCTAAATCAAGCGCTCCTCAAATTACATCCAATACTTGGATGTATTGACCCAGCTCTGGGCTTTTATCCTCACATACAACAGAGCCGAGAAAGGACACCAAGAGGACGAGGGAATTAAGTCAACGGTCATTCAGTGGCTGTGTACCATAGTTGCAACCTTCACTCTTAGAAAAAAAGGGTTCCAAAAGGGTTCTTTGGATGTTTACATAGGAGAACCCTGTTTGGTTCCAGGTACATCCATTTTTGGTTCCAGACAGAACTATTTTGGGTTCCATGTAGAACCCTCTGTGTAAAGGGTTCTACATGGAACTCAAAAAAGGTTCTGTCTTGAACCAAAAAGGGTTCTTCAAAGGGTTCTCCGATGGGGACAGCCGAAGAACCCTTTTAGGTTCTAGATATCACCTTTTTCTTTAAGAGTGTGTATTCCCTATAGAGCACTGCTTATGTCTAATAGGGAACAGGGGGGACAGGGGGGACAGGGGGGACAGGGGAGACAGGGGGACAGGGGGTCCGTAGGGGACAGGGGGGACAGGGGGGACAGGGGGGACAGGGGAGACAGGGGGGACAGGGGAGACAGGGGGCCCGTAGGGGACAGGGGAGACAGGGGGGACAGGGGGGACAGGGGAGACAGGGGAGACAGGGGGGACAGGGGGGACAGGGGGACAGGGGGTCCGTAGGGGACAGGGGGGACAGGGGGGACAGGGGAGACAGGGGGCCCGTAGGGGACAGGGGGGACAGGGGAGACAGGGGGGACAGGGGAGACAGGGGGGACAGGGGGGACAGGGGAGACAGGGGGACAGGGGGTCCGTAGGGGACAGGGGGGACAGGGGGGACAGGGGAGACAGGGGGCCCGTAGGGGACAGGGGGGACAGGGGGGACAGGGGAGACAGGGGAGACAGGGGGACAGGGGGTCCGTAGGGGACAGGGGGGACAGGGGGGACAGGGGAGACAGGGGGCCCGTAGGGGACAGGGGGGACAGGGGGGACAGGGGAGACAGGGGGGACAGGGGAGACAGGGGGACAGGGGGTCCGTAGGGGACAGGGGGGACAGGGGGGACAGGGGAGACAGGGGGGACAGGGGAGACAGGGGGACAGGGGGTCCGTAGGGGACAGGGGGACAGGGGGGACAGGGGAGACAGGGGGCCCGTAGGGGACAGGGGGGACAGGGGAGACAGGGGGGACAGGGGAGACAGGGGGGACAGGGGGAACAGGGGAGACAGGGGAGACAGGGGAGACAGGGGGACAGGGGGTCCGTAGGGGACAGGGGGGACAGGGGGGACAGGGGAGACAGGGGGCCCGTAGGGGACAGGGGGGACAGGGGAGACAGGGGGGACAGGGGGTCCGTAGGGGACAGGGGGGACAGGGGGGACAGGGGAGACAGGGGGTCCGTAGGGGACAGGGGGGACAGGGGGTCCGTAGGGGACAGGGGGGACAGGGGGGACAGGGGAGACAGGGGGGACAGGGGGTCCGTAGGGGACAGGGGGGACAGGGGGCCCGTAGGGGACAGGGAGCCCGTAGGGGGCCCGTAGGGGGCAGGGGGGACAGGGGGGACAGGGGAGACAGGGGGCCCGTAGGGGACAGGGGGTCCGTAGGGGACAGGGTGCCCGTAGGGGACAGGGGGCCCGTAGGGGACAGGGGGGACAGGGGGCCCGTAGGGGACAGGGGGGACAGGGGGCCCGTAGGGGACAGGGGGCCCGTAGGGGACAGGGGGGACAGGGGGTCCGTAGGGGGCAGGGGGGACAGGGGGCCCGTAGGGGACAGTGGGGCCCGTAGGGGACAGGGGGCCCATAGGGGACAGGGGGGACAGGGGGCCCGTAGGGGACAGGGGGGACAGGGGGGACAGGGGGCCCGTAGGGGACAGGGGGGACAGGGAGCCCGTAGGGGACAGGGGGGACAGGGGGGACAGGGGGCCCGTAGGGGACAGGGGGCCCGTAGGGGACAGGGGGGACAGGGGAGACAGGGGGCCTGTAGGGGACAGGGGGCCCGTAGGGGACAGGGGGTCCGTAGGGGACAGGGGGGACATGGGGCCCGTAGGGGACAGGGGGCCCGTAGGGGACAGGGGGGACAGGGGGCCCGTAGGGGACAGGGGGGACAGGGGGCCCGTAGGGGACAGGGGGCCCGTAGGGGACAGTGGGGACAGGGGGCCCGTAGGGGACAGGGGGCCCGTAGGGGACAGGGGGGACAGGGGGCCCGTAGGGGACAGGGGGCCTGTAGGGGACAGAGGGCCATTTGGGGCACAGACAGTGACTGTGACTCCATGTGTTTTTCCTCTACTGTCAGACAGTGAGGTAAAGTAATACTCCACTTCCTCATTCATAGTGTAGCTGTGTGATTAAACATAGACACACATCTCTAAAGATAGAAGGAAGCCATCTTGAGGAGGAGTGACTGTCTGCCAGCTGCCTCTAGAGGAGGAGTGACTGCCTGCCAGCTGCCTCTAGAGGAGGAGTGACTGTCTGCCAGCTGCCTCTAGAGGAGGAGTGACTGCCTGTCAGCTGCCTCTAGAGGAGGAGTGACTGTCTGCCAGCTGCCTCTAGAGGAGGAGTGACTGCCTGCCAGCTGCCTCTAGAGGACGAGCGACTGCCTGTCAGCTGCCTCTAGAGGAGGAGAGACTGCCTGTCAGCTGCCTCTAGAGGAGGAGTGACTGTCTGCCAGCTGCCTCTAGAGGAGAAGTGACTGCCTGTCAGCTGCCTCTAGAGGAGGAGTGACTGCCTGCCAGCTGCCTCTGGAGGAGGAGTGACTGCCTGCCAGCTACCTCTAGAGGAGGAGTGACTGTCTGCCAGCTGCCTCTAGAGGAGGAGTGACTGTCTGCCTGCTGCCTCTAGAGGAGGAGTGACTGCCTGTCTGCTGCCTCTAGAGGAGGAGTGACTGCCTACCAGCTGCCTCTAGAGGAGGAGTGACTGTCTGCCAGCTGCCTCTAGAGGAGGAGTGACTGTCTGCCAGCTGCCTCTAGAGGAGGAGTGACTGTCTGCCAGCTGCCTCTAGAGGAGGAGTGACTGCCTGCCAGCTGCCTCTAGAGGACGAGCGACTGCCTGTCAGCTGCCTCTAGAGGAGGAGAGACTGCCTGTCAGCTGCCTCTAGAGGAGGAGTGACTGTCTGCCAGCTGCCTCTAGAGGAGAAGTGACTGCCTGTCAGCTGCCTCTAGAGGAGGAGTGACTGCCTGCCAGCTGCCTCTGGAGGAGGAGTGACTGCCTGCCAGCTACCTCTAGAGGAGGAGTGACTGTCTGCCAGCTGCCTCTAGAGGAGGAGTGACTGTCTGCCTGCTGCCTCTAGAGGAGGAGTGACTGCCTGTCTGCTGCCTCTAGAGGAGGAGTGACTGCCTACCAGCTGCCTCTAGAGGAGGAGTGACTGTCTGCCAGCTGCCTCTAGAGGAGGAGTGACTGTCTGCCAGCTGCCTCTAGAGGAGGAGTGACTGTCTGCCAGCTGCCTCTAGAGGAGGAGTGACTGCCTGTCAACTCCTCAGCTGCCCCTTTAAAACAGGGCTTTAATCTACATCATATCGCTGAGTCTACCTTTAAAACAGGGCTTTAACCTACATCATATCGCTGAGTCTACCTTTAAAACAGGGCTTTAACCTACATCATATCGCTGAGTCTACCTTTAAAACAGGGCTTTCATCTACATCATATCGCTGAGTCTACCTTTAAACAGGGCTTTCATCTACATCATATCGCTGAGTCTACCTTTAAAACAGGGCTTTAATCTACATCATATCGCTGAGTCTACCTTTAAAACAGGGCTTTAACCTACATCATATCGCTGAGTCTACCTTTAAACAGGGCTTTCATCTACATCATATCGCTGAGTCTACCTTTAAAACAGGGCTTTAATCTACGTCATATCGCTGAGTCTACCTTTAAACAGGGCTTTAATCTACATCATATCGCTGAGTCTACCTTTAAAACAGGGCTTTAATCTACATCATGTCGCTGAGTCTACCTTTAAACAGGGCTTTAACCTACATCATATCGCTGAGTCTACCTTTAAAACAGGGCTTTAATCTACATCATATCGCTGAGTCTACCTTTAAAACAGGGCTTTAACCTACATCATATCGCTGAGTCTACCATTAAACAGGGCTTTAATCTACATCATATCGCTGAGTCTACCTTTAAAACAGGGCTTTAACCTACATCATATCGCTGAGTCTACCTTTAAAACAGGGCTTTAATCTACATCATATCGCTGAGTCTACCTTTAAACAGGGCTTTAATCTACATCATATCGCTGAGTCTACCTTTAAACAGGGCTTTAATCTACATCATATCGCTGAGTCTACCTTTAAACAGGGCTTTAATCATGTCAACTCCATTCGCTGTCATGTAAACAGAACAACCCCATTCACTGTCATGTCAACAGAACAACCCCATTCACTGTCATGTCAACAGAACAACCCCATTCACTGTCATGTCAACAGAAGAACCCCATTCACTGTCATGTCAACAGAACAACCCCATTCACTGTCATGTCAACAGAAGAACCCCATTCACTGTCATGTCAACAGAAAAAACCCATTCACTGTCATGTCAACAAAACAACCCCATTCACTGTCATGTCAACAGAACAACCCCATTCACATTCATGTCAACAGAACAACCCCATTCTCTAGACTACCTGCCGCCCCGCCCCTCCACTCTAACCACTAGTCCACCTGCCGCCCCTCCACTCTAACCACTAGTCTACCTACCGCCCCTCCACTCTAACCACTAGTCTACCTGCCGCCCCCCCACTCTAACCACTAGGCTACCTGCCTCCCCTCCACTCTAACCACTAGTCTACCTGCCGCCCCTCCACTCTAACCACTAGTCTACCTGCCGCCCCTCCACTCTAACCACTAGTCTACCCTGCCGCCCCTCCTCTCTAACCACTTGTCTACCTGCCGCCCCTCCACTCTAACCACTAGTCTACCTGCCGCCCCTCCACTCTAACCACTAGTCTACCTGCCACCCCTCCACACTAACCACTAGTCTACCTGCCGCCCCTCCACTCTAACCACTAGTCTACCTGCCACCCCTCCACTCTAACCACTAGACCACCTGTCACCCCTCCACTCTAACCACTAGTCTACCTGCCGCCCCTCCACTCTAACCACAAGACTACCTGCCGCCCCTCCACCCCTCCACTCTAACCACTAGTCTACCTGCCGCCCCTCCACTCTAACCACTAGACTACCTGCCGCCCCTCCACCCCTCCACTCTAACCACTAGTCTACTTGCCACCCCTCCACTCTAACCACTAGTCTACCTGCCGCCCCTCCACTCTAACCACTAGACTACCTGCCGCCCCTCCACCCCTCCACTCTAACCACTAGTCTACCTGCCGCCCCTCCACTCTAACCACTAGACTACCTGCCGCCCCTCCACCCCTCCACTCTAACCACTAGTCTACTTGCCACCCCTCCACTCTAACCACTAGTCTACCTGCCGCCCCTCCACTCTAACCACTAGACTACCTGCCGCCCCTCCACTCTAACCACTAGTCTACCTGCCGCCCCTCCACTCTAACCACTAGACTACCTGCCGCCCCTCCACCCCTCCACTCTAACCACTAGTCTACCTGCCACCCCTCCACTCTAACCACTAGTCTACCTGCCGCCCCTCCACTCTAACCACTAGACTACCTGCCGCCCCTCCACCCCTCCACTCTAACCACTAGTCTACCTGCCGCCCCTCCACTCTAACCACTAGACTACCTGCCGCCCCTCCACCCCTCCACTCTAACCACTAGTCTACCTGCCGCCCCTCCACTCTAACCACTAGTCTACCTGCCGCCCCTCCACTCTAACCACTAGGCTACTTGCCACCCCTCCACTCTAACCACTAGTCTACCTGCCGCCCCTCCACCCCTCCACTCTAACCACTAGACTACCTGCCGCCCCTCCACTCTAACCACTAGTCTACCTGCCGCCCCTCCACTCTAACCACTAGACTACCTGCCGCCCCTCCACCCCTCCACTCTAACCACTAGTCTACCTGCCGCCCCTCCACTCTAACCACTA
Source organism: Oncorhynchus clarkii lewisi (assembly GCF_045791955.1). Classification (NCBI taxonomy): domain Eukaryota; kingdom Metazoa; phylum Chordata; class Actinopteri; order Salmoniformes; family Salmonidae; genus Oncorhynchus; species Oncorhynchus clarkii. The sequence continues at coordinate 47,883,071 of NC_092172.1, read as the reverse complement.
GTCTACCTGCCGCCCCTCCACTCTAACCACTAGTCTACCTGCCGCCCCTCCACTCTAACCACTAGTCTACCTGCCGCCCCTCCACTCTAACCACTAGTCTACCTGCCGCCCCTCCACTCTAACCACTAGTCTACCTGATCGTAATACTGTACCTTCCTAATTCTTCTCCGATCTCGTAGAAATCCTCCACAGTCTGCTGCTTGAACAGGGCCATGCCTGCAGTCATAGACGGGGACGATGCCGTGGTTATAACGTGTAAATATATGGGTTCTCTATTCCGTCCATTATAGAAGTAAACCCTGTGTAAAAGAAGATAACTATATGTCTGATGGTTCAGCAGGTGAAGTGTCGTGTTTGCTTGGCAGTTGTACAACAACAAACACGGCGACGAGCAACAACATGGCCAACATCACAGAATCAGAGAAACATTTAGCCTACATACAACAAAAAAAACGTGTCTTCCTTTTAAAATCATCATTACAATATATTAATTATGAGAAGAACGTTATAATTAAGCAATAAGGAGGTGGCCCATATACCACGGCTAACGGCTGTTTGGTACGACCAACGCAATAAGAGGTGCCTTGTCGCTATTATAAACTGGTTACCAACATAATTAGAGGAGTAAAAATAAACGTTTTATCATACCCGTGGTATACGGTCATGGCAGTCAGCCAATCAGCATTCAGGGCTGGAACCACCCAGTTTATAACTAGTGTTATTCCATACTATTACTCCTAGACTGTTGGTCAACTCTTATTAGCAACTTATTGTAGACACATTTGATTAGACTTTCTGCATTACCAAACATCAAGGGCAATGTGCGACGCAGCACCTTAGATGACGCATTCAGATTACCATTACAATAAAGTTAAATAGATAGAAATATAGAGACATTTTAAAAAGATCTTACCATATTGAAATGACCGTCAAAAAGCGTGTCCACAAACTTCTTCGTTCACTCTCGTTTCTTTTCAAAGTTTACCGAGCACCGTGTAGACGGCGTTTCCCTACTGACCACGCGCGCTCTCAGGTTCACACTAAATGTCACTTGTTACCACGCGATAGAGCTACCTTCCCTGGGTCTATTTTCAAAGTTACAAATACACGTCTGTGTGTGTGTGTGTGTGTGTTCTCTTCCACTGCTTACAACATACAACGACTGGACAAAACATTAGGAACACCGGCTCCTTCCATGACATAGACTGACCAGGTGAATCCAGGTGAAAGATATGACCCCCTATTGATGTCACTTGTTAAATCCACTTCAAATCAGTGTAGATGAAGGGGAGGAGACGGGTTAAAGAAGGATTTTTAAGTCTTGAGACAAATTGAGACATGGATTGTGTATGTGTGACATTCAGAGGGTGAATGGAAAAGACAAAATATTGAGGTGCCTTTGAACAGGGTACGGTAGTAGGTGTCAGGAACACTGGTTTGTGTCAAGAACTGCAACGCTGCTGGGTTTTTCACTCTCAACAGTTTCCCTTTGTGTATCAAGAATGGTCCACCAACCAAAGGACATCCAGGCAACTGGACACAACTGTGGGAAGCATTGGAGTCAACATGGGCCAGAATCCCTGTGGAACGCTTTCGACACCTTGTAGAGACCCTGACCCCGATGATTTGAGGCTGTTATGAGGACAAAAAGGGGGTGAAAAATGTGACACTCTGTGTATGTAGTATGGTATTCTATAGTAAGGAGTATTGAAAAGCCCTGCCATGATGTGTAGTGCAGTAACTATACCACAAGAGGGCACAACAGCACTAGAACATTAACACAGACACCTTCACCTTGTTATCATACTGCATCAGGTATCGGCTTCTAATGGAAGGAATTGAGATTCAGAAAGTCAAAGTGCTGATATTACAGGATAGAGAGACAGAGAGAGAGAGAGGAAGAGAGGAAGAGACAGAGAGAGAGAGGAAGAGAGGAAGAGACAGAGAGAGAGACACACAGAGAAAGAGAGAGGAAGAGAGGAAGAGACAGAGAGAGAGAGGAAGAGAGGAAGAGACAGAGAGAGAGAGAGACACAGAGAGAGAGAGAGAGAGAGGAAGAGAGGAAGAGACAGAGAGAGAGAGAAGAGAGGAAGAGACAGAGAGACACACAGAGAGAGAGAGAGAGATAGAGATAGAGAGAGAGAGAGAGGAAGAGAATACCTGACCACTGTGACTAACCCAAACTTAAGGAAAGCTTTGACTATGTACAGACTCAGTGAGCATAGCCTTGCTATTGAGAAAGGCCGCCGTAGGCAGACATGGCTCTCAAGATAAGACAGGCTATGTGCTCACTGCCCACAAAATGAGGTGGAAACTGAGCTGCACTTCCTAACCTCCTGCCCAATGTATGACCATATTAGAGAGACATATTTCCCTCAGATTACACAGATCCACAAAGAATTTGAAAACAAACCCAATTTTGATAAACTCCCATATCTACTGGGTGAAATATCACAGTGTGACATCAAAGCAGCAAGATGTGTGACCTGTTGCCACAAGAAAAGGTCAACCAGTGAAGGACAAACACCATTGTAAATACAACCCATATTTATGCTTATTTATTTTCCCTTTTGTACTTTAACTATTTGCACATCATTACAACACTGTATAAAGACATAATATCACATTTGAAATGTCTTTATTATTTTGGAACTTTTGGGAGTATAATGTTTACTGTTAATTTATATAATTTTTTAAACTTTAGTTTATTATCTACCTCACTTGCTTTGGCAATGTTAACATATGTTTCCCATGACAATAAAGCCCTTAAATTTAATAAAAATGTAATTGACAGATAGGTCCAGGTAGTGGATCAGGAGAGGACCGATGGGTTCAGGTAGTGGATCAGGAGAGGACCGATGGGTTCAGGTAGTGGATCAGGAGAGGACCGATGACAGATGGGTTCAGGTAGTGGATCAGGAGAGGACCGATGGGTCCAGGTAGTGGATCAGGAGAGGACCGATGACAGATGGGTTCAGGTAGTGGATCAGGAGAGGACCGATGGGTTCAGGTAGTGGATCAGGAGAGGACCGATGACAGATGGGTTCAGGTAGTGGATCAGGAGAGGACCGATGACAGATGGGTTCAGGTAGTGGATCAGGAGAGGACCGATGACAGATGGGTTCAGGTAGTGGATCAGGAGAGGACCGATGACAGATGGGTTCAGGTAGTGGATCAGGAGAGGACCGATGGGTTCAGGTAGTGGATCAGGAGAGGACCGATGGGTCCAGGTAGTGGATCAGGAGAGGACCGATGACATATGGGTTCAGGTAGTGGATCAGGAGAGGACCGATGGGTTCAGGTAGTGGATCAGGAGAGGACCGATGGGTCCAGGTAGTGGATCAGGAGAGGACCGATGGGTTCAGGTAGTGGATCAGGAGAGGACAGATGGGTTCAGGTAGTGGATCAAGAGAGGACCGATGACAGATGGGTTCAGGTAGTGGATCAGGAGAGGACCGATGACAGATGGGTTCAGGTAGTGGATCAGGAGAGGACCGATGACAGATGAGTTCAGGTAGTGGATCAGGAGAGGACCGATGGGTTCAGGTAGTGGATCAGGAGAGGACCGATGACCGATGGGTTCAGGTAGTGGATCAGGAGAGGGCAGATGGGTTCAGGTAGTGGATCAGGAGAGGACCAATGGGTTCAGGTAGTGGATCAGGAGAGGACCGATGGGTTCAGGTAGTGGATCAGGAGAGGACCGATGACAGATGGGTTCAGGTAGTGGATCAGGAGAGGACCGATGACAGATGGGTTCAGGTAGCGGATCAGGAGAGGACCGATGACAGATGAGTTCAGGTAGTGGATCAGGAGAGGACCGATGGGTTCAGGTAGTGGATCAGGAGAGGACCGATGACCGATGGGTTCAGGTAGTGGATCAGGAGAGGGCAGATGGGTTCAGGTAGTGGATCAGGAGAGGACCAATGGGTTCAGGTAGTGGATCAGGAGAGGACCGATGGGTTCAGGTAGTGGATCAGGAGAGGACTGACCGATGGGTTCAGGTAGTGGATCAGGAGAGGACCGATGACAGATGGGTTCAGGTAGTGGATCAGGAGTGGACCGATGGGTTCAGGTAGTGGATCAGGAGAGGACCGATGGGTTCAGGTAGTGGATCAGGAGAGGACAGTTGGGTTCAGGTAGTGGATCAGGAGAGGACCGATGGGTTCAGGTAGTGGATCAGGAGAGGACTGACCGATGGGTTCAGGTAGTGGATCAGGAGAGGACCAATGGGTTCAGGTAGTGGATCAGGAGAGGACCGATGGGTTCAGGTAGTGGATCAGGAGAGGACAGATGGGTTCAGGTAGTGGCTCAGGAGAGGACCGATGGGTTCAGGTAGTGGATCAGGAGAGGACCGATGGGTTCAGGTAGTGGATCAGGAGAGGACCGATGACAGATGGGTTCAGGTAGTGGATCAGGAGAGGACCGATGACAGATGGGTTCAGGTAGTGGATCAGGAGAGGACCGATGACAGATGGGTTCAGGTAGTGGATCAGGAGAGGACCGATGGGTTCAGGTAGTGGATCAGGAGAGGACTGATGGCAGATGTGGTGGAAATGACAGAGAACAGATAATAGAAGATAATCAACCAATGGGATCAGATTCTGTACTATGGGTGAAGAGAATCAACCAATGGTATCAGATTCTGTACTCTGGGTGATGAGAATCAACCAATGGGATCAGATTCTGTACTCTGGGTGAAGAGAATCAACCAATGGTATCAGATTCTGTACTCTGGGTGATGAGAACCAACCAATGGGATCAGATTCTGTACTCTGGGTGATGAGAATCAACCAATGGGATCAGATTCTGTACTCTGGGTGAAGAGAATCAACCAATGGGATCAGATTCTGTACTCTGGGTGATGAGAATCAACCAATGGTATCAGATTCTGTACTCTGGGTGATGAGAATCAACCAATGGTATCAGATTCTGTACTCTGGGTGAGGAGAATCAACCAATGGTATCAGATTCTGTACTCTGGGTGATGATAATCAACCATTGGTATCAGATTCTGTACTCTGGGTGACGAGAATCAACCAATGGGATCAGATTCTGTACTCTGGGTGAAGAGAATCAACCAATGGTATCAGATTCTGTACTCTGGGTGAAGATAATCAACCAATGGTATCAGATTCTGTACTCTGGGTGATGAGAATCAACCAATGGTATCAGATTCTGTACTCTGGGTGATGAGAATCAACCAATGGGATCAGATTCTGTACTCTGGGTGAGGAGAATCAACCAATGGGATCAGATTCTGTACTCTGGGTGATGAGAATCAACCAATGGTATCAGATTCTGTACTCTGGGTGATGAGAATCAACCAATGGTATCAGATTCTGTACTCTGGGTGATGATAATCAACCAATGGGATCAGATTCTGTACTCTGGGTGAAGAGAATCAACCAATGGGATCAGATTCTGTACTCTGGGTGATGAGAACCAACCAATGGGATCAGATTCTGTACTCTGTGTGATGAGAATCAACCAATGGGATCATATTCTGTACTCTGTGTGATGAGAACCAACCAATGGTATCAGATTCTGTACTCTGTGTGATGAGAACCAACCAATGGGATCAGATTCTGTACTCTGTGTGATGAGAACCAACCAATGGGATCAGATTCTGTACTCTGTGTGATGAGAACCAACCAATGGGATCAGATTCTGTACTCTGGGTGATGAGAACCAACCAATGGGATCAGATTCTGTACTCTGTGTAAATGTAATTACAGCGTCAGGTATTGATATTGATGCTGGGAAGACTGGAGTGTCCCTGATATTATGGGAATGATATATCACATCATCTATCCAGCAGAGATCACAGTGAAAACATCACACTGTTTGTCAGCTTGGTTTCAGACTTATTTTCTTATTTTACACCAATCTGAGTTCATCTGTTTATTTGTAGACAGACAGACAGACAGACAGACAGACAGACAGACAGACAGACAGACAGACAGACAGACAGACAGACAGGGGTTATTTAACAGGGAGACAGACAGACAGACAGACAGACAGACAGACAGACAGACAGACAGGGGTTATTTAACAGGGAGACAGACAGACAGACAGACAGACAGACAGGGGTTATTTAACAGGGAGACAGACAGACAGACAGGGGTTATTTAACAGGGAGACAGACAGACAGACAGACAGACAGACAGACAGACAGACAACAGACAGACAGGGGTTATTTAACAGACAGACAGACAGACAGGGGTTATTTAAGACAGACAGACAGACAGACAGGGGTTATTTAACAGGGAGACAGACAGACAGACAGACAGACAGACAGACAGACAGACAGGGGTTATTTAACAGATAGACAGACAGACAGACAGACAGACAGACAGGGGTTATTTAACAGACAGACAGACAGACAGACAGACAGACAGACAGACAGGGGTTATTTAACAGGGAGACAGACAGACAGGGGTTATTTAACAGGGAGACAGACAGACATACAGGGGTTATTTAACAGGGAGACAGACAGGGGTTATTTAACAGGGAGACAGACAGACAGACAGACAGACAGACAGACAGACAGACAGACAGACAGACAGGGGTTATTTAACAGGGAGACAGACAGACAGGGGTTATTTAACAGGGAGACAGACAGACAGACATACAGGGGTTATTTAACAGGGAGACAGACAGGGGTTATTTAACAAACAGACAGACAGACAGACAGACAGGGGTTATTTAACAGGGAGACAGACAGACAGGGGTTATTTAACAGACAGACAGACAGACAGACAGACCAGGGTTATTTAACAGGACAGACAGACAGACAGACAGACAGACAGACAGACAGACAGGGGTTATTTAACAGGGAGACAGACAGACAGACAGGTGTTATTTAACAGGGAGACAGACAGACAGACAGACAGACAGACAGACAGGGGTTATTTAACAGGGAGACAGACAGACAGACAGACAGACAGGGGTTATTTAACAGGGAGACAGACAGACAGGGGTTATTTAACAGGGAGACAGACAGACAGGGGTTATTTATCAGGGAGACAGACAGGGGTTATTTAACAGACAGACAGACAGGGGTTATTTAACAGGGAGACAGACAGACAGGGATTATTTAACAGGGAGAC
>NC_092172.1:47845962-47870962 GCF_045791955.1 Oncorhynchus clarkii lewisi | reverse complement strand
GGGAGGCAGGTAGACTAGTGGTTAGAGTGGAGGGGCGGCAGGTAGACTAGTGGTTAGAGTGGAGGGGTGGCAAGTAGACTAGTGGTTAGAGTGGAGGGGAGGCAGGTAGACTAGTGTTTAGAGTGGAGGGGTGGCAGGTAGACTAGTGGTTAGAGTGGAGGGGAGGCAGGTAGACTAGTGGTTAGAGTGGAGTGGCGGCAGGTAGACTAGTGGTTAGAGTGGAGGGGCGGCAGGTAGACTAGTGGTTAGAGTGGAGGGGCGGCAGGTAGACTAGTGGTTAGAGTGGAGGGGAGGCAGGTAGACTAGTGGTTAGAGTGGAGGGGAGGCAAGTAGTCTAGTGGTTAGAGTGGAGGGGCGGCAGGTAGACTAGTGGTTAGAGTGGAGGGGCGGCAGGTAGACTAGTGGTTAGAGTGGAGGGGTGGCAAGTAGACTAGTGGTTAGAGTGGAGGGGAGGCAGGTAGACTAGTGTTTAGAGTGGAGGGGTGGCAGGTAGACTAGTGGTTAGAGTGGAGGGACGGCAGGTAGCCTAGTGGTTAGAGTGGAGGGGTGGCAGGTAGACTAGTGGTTAGAGTGGAGGGGCGGCAGGTAGACTAGTGGTTAGAGTGGAGAGGCTGCAGGTAGACTAGTGGTTAGAGTGGAGGGGCGGCAGGTATACTAGTGGTTAGAGTGGAGGGGTGGCAGGTAGACTAGTGGTTAGAGTGGAGGGGCGGCAGTTAGCCTAGTGGTTAGAATGGAGGGGCGGCAGGTAGCCTAGTGGTTAGAGCGTTGAGAGAGAGAGAATGAGGGAGAGAGAGAGAGAGAGAGAGGGAGAGAGAGAGAGAGAGAATGCGGGAGAGAGAGAGGGAGAGAGAGAGAGGGAGAGAGAGAGGGAATGAGGGAGAGAGAGAGAGAGAGAGAGAGGGAGAGAGAGGGAGAGAGAGAGAGAATGAGGGAGAGAGAGAGAGAGGGAGAGAGAGAGAATGAGGGAGAGAGAGAATGAGGGAGAGAGAGAGAGAGAGAGAGAGAGAGAGAGAGAGAGAGAGAGAGATAAAGAGGGAGAGAGAGAATGAGAGAGAGAGAGAGAGAGAGAGAGAGAGAGATAAAGAGGGAGAGACAGAGAGAGAGAGAGAGAGAGAGAGAGAGAGAGAGAGAGAGAGAGAGAGAGAGAGAGAGAGATAAAGAGGGAGAGGGAGAGACAGAGAGACAGAGAGACAGAGAGGGAAAGAGAGAGAGGTTAGAGTGGAGGGGTGGCAGGTAGACTAGTGGTTAGAGTGGAGGGGCGGCAGGTAGCCTAGTGGTTAGAATTGAGGGGCGGCAGGTAGCCTAGTGGTTAGAGCGTTGAGAGAGAGAGAATGAAGGAGAGAGAGAGAGAGAGAGAGAGAGAGGGAGAGAGAGAGAGAGAGAGAGAATGCGGGAGAGAGAGAGAGGGAGAGAGAGAGGGAATGAGGGAGAGGGAGAGAGAGGGAGAGAGAGAGAATGAGGGAGAGAGAGAGAGGGAGAGAGAGAGAATGAGGGAGAGAGAGAATGAGGGAGAGAGAGAGAGAGAGAGAGAGAGAGAGAGAGAGAGAGAGATAAAGAGGGAGAGAGAGAATGAGGGAGAGAGAGAGAGAGAGAGAGAGAGAGAGAGAGAGAGAGAGAGAGAAAGAGGGAGAGGGAGAGACAGAGAGACAGAGAGACAGAGAGAGAGAGAGGGAAAGAGATAAAGATAAAACAATATGTAACAATGTGATCTACAGTGTATTAAAGCTAATTTCCCTGTGAAATCAGTTGACAGCGTATTCTGTCCTCTACTTCCTCCCTTCCTGTCAGGGAAGCAGAGGATCAGCTGAGAGACAAGCCTCTGGGATGTTTTCTCATCAGACTCAGTGACAAAGCCGTAGGATACATCCTCTCATACAAGTGATTCCTCGTACTGGTTTGGTTACCGAAAGACACTTCATAACAAAACATTAACATATCATTTCATTCCTTTAAATGTGCAGCTTAGCCTACAGTGGGTTGGGAAAGGTTTAAAAGATTGCAATTGCATGTGTTTTTTTTTTCTTTCCAGAAGGTTCTGTTCAATAGAAGGAATGAACAGGAAGTCTATTTAGTTTGCTCACACACTGTTACACCAAAACAAGGTTTGTAGTCAGTATTGTGTCTTCTCATGCCGTCACATCTCATCTTCACTAAACCTGTACTCTTCCTCAGAGGACAAGATCGCTGCCGCCATTTTGTGATCAACCAGGACCAAGCTGGACTGTTCGCTATCTCCGGGGACGACCAGCCTCACCACAGCCTCACGGAACTGATAGAGCACTACAGAGTCCATCCCATCCAGCCCTTTGGAGAGTCCCTCACCTCTACGTACTGTTGTCAGGTAGGAGAACCAATAACATGACAGAGTCCCTCACCTCTATATACTGTTGTCAGGTAGGAGAACCAATAACATGACAGAGTCCATCCCATCCAGCCCTTTGGAGAGTCCCTCACCTCTATGTACTGTTGTCAGGTAGGAGAACCAATAACATGACAGAGTCCCTCACCTCTACGTACTGTTGTCAGGTAGGAGAACCAATAACATGACAGAGTCCCTCACCTCTACATACTGTTGTCAGGTAGGAGAACCAATAACATGACAGAGTCCCTCACCTCTACATACTGTTGTCAGGTAGGAGGTTGTATCTTCTCATGCCATCCCAGTCTATCTGTGTTGTATCTTCTCATGCCATCCCAGTCTATCTGTGTTGTATCTTCTCATGCCATCCCAGTCTATCTGTGTTGTATCTTCTCATGCCATCCCAGTCTATCTATGTTGTATCTTCTCATGCCATTCCAGTCTATATGTGTTGTATCTTCTCATGCCATCCCAGTCTATCTGTGTTGTATCTTCTCATGCCATCCCAGTCTATCTGTGTTGTATCTTCTCATGCCATCCCAATATATCTGTGGTCTGTGTTGTATCTTCTCATGCCATTCCAGTCTATCTATGTTCTGTGTTGTATCTTCTCATGCCATCCCAGTCTATCTGTGTTGTATCTTCTCATGCCATCCCAGTCTATCTGTGGTCTGTGTTGTATCTTCTCATGCCATCCCAGTCTATCTGTGGTCTGTGTTGTATCTTCTCATGCCATCCCAGTCTATCTGTGTTGCAACCTCTCATGCCATCCCAGTCTATCTGTGTTGCATCTTCTCATGCCATTCCAGTCTATCTGTGTTGCATCTTCTCATGCCATCCCAGTCTATCTGTGTTGTATCTTCTCATGCCATCCCAGTCTATCTGTGTTGTATCTTCTCATGCCATCCCAGTCTATCTGTGTTGTATCTTCTCATGCCATCCCAGTCTATCTGTGTGCTGTGTTTTAGTCAAGCTCAGGAGAGCTGTATGATGTGGTGCAGTTCGAGGCCAAAGAGAAGAAGAAGACCGGTGGGGTCAGTGTCCGAGCCCTGAGAAGTTACTGGGACCAGCAGAACGAACAGAAGAATGACCAACACCAACAGAATGACCATCAAAAGGACCATCACAATGACCCACGGAATGACCCACGGAATGACCCACGGAACGACCCACGGAATGACCCACGGAATGACCCACGGAATGACCCACGGAATGACCCACGGAACGACCCATGGAATGACCCACGGAATGACCCACGGAATGACCCACGGAACGACCCACGGAATGAACCACGGAATGACCCACGGAACGACCCACGGAATGAGCAGCACCAATGGAATGACCTGCCGCCAACTAGGCAGCCCCCTGCAGTGCCACCCGTGCTGCCGCCCAAAACCAACAACAGGAAGTTGACATCAACAGTATCCATTGGCAGGAAGTCCATCCCACAGGTACAGTAGGCTAGCGCGCTACGATGGCTGAAGTCAGGTTATAGGCGGTGACGTAATGACATGGTATTACCCGACAGGGTCATGACCTGTGGCGTAGGAAACATTTCCAGTGGTATTAGTTCATCTTCCGGTGACCTTTAACCTCAGCACATTTCATACAGAAATATTCTATGAGTAAAAACCCAATGTATTTCCTGTGTTCTGTCTTTAGCAAGCAGTACCTCCAGTCCCAAGGCGAGGCCCACCTCTGACCCACTCTCTGAGTGGAACCTTGTCTGACAAGAGCACGTCTCAAACCCAATACGCTGAGATACATCATGACCAAACCAAGACCACATCTCACATTCAAACCCAATACGCTGAGATACATCATGACCAAACCAAGACCACATCTCACTGTCAAACCCAATACGCTGAGATACATGCTAACCACAACAAGACCACATCTCACAGTCAAACCCAATATGCAGAAATACATCATGACCAAACCAAGACCACATCTCACATTCAAACCCAATACGCAGAAATACATCATGACCAAACCAAGACCAAATCTCATGGTCAAACCCAATACGCAGAAATACACACGAACCAGAACAAAGTGGAGAGACTGGCCAGTACTGGGAGTCTGAACCAGAGGAGGAGCACCGGTCCCTGGTCCTTCAACAACACCTCCACAGCAGCAGGAGGAGTCATGTACTCTGAGCTGACCCTGCCAGATGGACGAAGCCGCTCTCTACCCCGCCTGGACGACGCCACGGAGGAGGAGGAGGAGGAGGAAGAGGGGTACTCCGACAGGATAACCATCCCTTGCTTCCCCAACACCTCTCACTCCCCCAATCCCCCCAAGAGGGTCACCTGCCACGCCTACTCTCTTCAGGAGCCCAGGGAAAGCCCCCGGCCACGGATCAACGATGTACCACAAAGCCTGGATCAGCTGAGCACCAACCCACTGTACCAGGCCTCTGTCGGGCTTGGTGAGGGCCGCGACACCCTCTGGAAGGTACCACAGAGGCAGAGAGAAGGGGACCGTGGCAGAAATCCCCAGGATCAGACTACCCAACAGGAGGAGAGTATGTATGCAGAGGTTCCAGAGGGGCCATCTCCTCCCCGTCGTCTGATTACTGACAACACCTATGAGCAGATCCCAGGGGACGGTGGCCTAAATGGGACACAAAGCACAGCCACAGACCAGGAGGGAAACACCTATGAGATGCTGGAGAACCTGAAGTCCAAGGAGTCTACTTGGGGCAAGAAGGTAAAAGAACTACTGAAATAGTCCTTGAGTATCTAGATACACAAAATTACTATCACGATGTTATGCAAAATGAAAAGATTCTTACATAAATACATACAGTCCAGGTAACTGGTAAAATAAAGGAACCACTCGAGTGTAACTGTGAATGACAACATACTGTATGTGTTCCTACCAGCTACTGACTGCACTCACTGCAGACATACACGTAACTGGCAAAATAAAGGAAACCCTCGAGTGTAATTGTGAGCGACAACATACTGTATGTGTTCCTACCAACTACTGACTGTACTCACTGCAGACATACACGTAACTGGTAAAATAAAGGAAACACTCGAGTAAATGAGGGATTCAACATATATGGAAAGCAGCAGGTGCTTGCTTCTACACAGGTTCGGTTCCTAAGTTAATTAGCAATTAACATCCCATCATGCTTAGGGTCATGTATAAAAATGGCCAGTTGTCCATTATTTTGGTTACCGTGGATAGAAGAAGAGATCTCAGTGACTTTTGGATCTCAGTGGCTCTCAAATGGAGCATGAGGGGTTTAAAGGTGTGTGTGTGTGTGTGTGTGTGTGTGTGTGTGTGTGTCTCAGTCACCAGATCTCAACCCTAAGGGGGTTTAAAATTGTGTGTGTGTGTGTGTGTGTGTGTGTGTGTGTGTGTGTGTGTGTGTGTGTGTGTGTGGGTGGGTGTGTGTGTGTGTGTGTGTGTGTGTGTGTGTGTGTGTGTGTGTGTGTGTGTGTGTGTGTGTGTGTGTGTGTGTGTGTGTGTGTGTGTGTGTGTGTCTCAGTCACCAGATCTCAACCCAATTGAACACTTATGGGAGATTCTGGAGTGGTGACTGAGACCAGCGTTTTCCACCACCATCAACAAAACACCAAATGATGGAATTTATGTAGAAAATAGTAAAAATAAAGATAAAATAAAACCCTTGAATGAGTAGGTGTGTCCAACCTTTTGACTGGTACTGTATATACCCACACTGTATAATGATAAAATATATTCTATTGATTCTGTTGCTATGCAGAATATCACATGGAGAAAATTATTCCCTGAATACAAGAAGAAATAGCAGCACCCTGCAGATTCAGCAATAAACCAATCAGCACCCTGCAGATTCAGCAACAAACCAATCAGCACCCTGCAGATTCAGCAACAAACCAATCAGCACCCTGCAGATTCAGCAACAAACCAATCAAGACCATGCAGATTCAGCAACAAACCAATCAGCACCCTGCAGATTCAGCAACAAACCAATCAGCACCCTGCAGATTCAGCAACAAACCAATCAAGACCATGCAGATTCAGCAACAAACCAATCAGCACCCTGCAGATGCAGCAACAAACCAATCAGCACCCTGCAGATTCAGCAACAAACCAATCAGCACCCTGCAGATTCAGCAACAAACCAATCAGCACCCTGCAGATTCAGCAACAAACCAATCAAGACCATGCAGATTCAGCAACAAACCAATCAGCACCCTGCAGATTCAGCAACAAACCAATCAAGACCATGCAGATTCAGCAACAAACCAATCAGCACCCTGCAGATTCAGCAACAAACCAATCAAGACCATGCAGATTCAGCAACAAACCAATCAGCACCCTGCAGATTCAGCAACAAACCAATCAAGACCATGCAGATTCAGCAACAAACCAATCAGCACCCTGCAGATTCAGCAACAAACCAATCAGCGCCCTGCAGATTCAGCAGGAAGACAATTCTTTGGTCAATGTTATTGTATTTAGGAAATGTGTAGACTGGTGTTATCTCTGTGTTAAATGTGTTTTATTAGCAAATATAAATTACATGCATTTTCCCTTATCTCCACATTGATTGCACTTGGAAATTTAAACTCAATCTGTCTTGAGCAGAGAGAGAGAGAGATAAACTAGTGAAGCTATACACTGAGTGTGCATCCCCTTTTAACCCTCAGAACAGCCTCAATTCATCGGGGCGTGGACTCTACAAGGTGTTGAAAGCCTTCCACAGGGTCTCTACAAGGTGTTGAAAGCCTTACACAGGGACTCTACAAGGTGTTGAAAGCCTTCCACAGGGTCTCTACAAGGTGTTGAAAGCCTTCCACAGGGTCTCTACAAGGTGTTGAAAGCCTTCCACAGGGTCTCTACAAGGTGTTGAAAGCCTTCCACAGGGTCTCTACAAGGTGTTGAAAGCCTTCCACAGGGTCTCTACAAGGTGTTGAAAGCCTTCCACAGGGTCTCTACAAGGTGTTGAAAGCCTTCCACAGGGTCTCTACAAGGTGTTGAAAGCCTTCCACAGGGTCTCTACAAGGTGTTGAAAGCCTTCCACAGGGACTCTACAAGATGTTGAAAGCCTTCCACAGGGTCTCTACAAGGTGTTGAAAGCCTTCCACAGGGATGCTGGTTCATGTTGACTCCAATGCCTCCTACAGTTGTGTCAAGTTGGCTGGAAGTCCTTTGGGTGGTGGACCATTCTTGATACACACAGGGAAACTGTTGAGAGTGAAAAACCCAGCAGCGTTGCAGTTCTTGACACAAACCAGTGTTCCTGAAACTTACTACCATACACTGTTCAAAGGCACTTATATATTTTGTCTTACCCATTCACCCTCTGAATGGCACACATACACAATCCATGTCTCAATTGTGTCAAGACTTTAAAATCCGTCATTAACCTGTCTCTTCCCCTTCACCTAAGACTGACTGAAGTGGATTTAACATGACTCCTCCCCTTCACCTAAGACTGACTGAAGTGGATTTAACATGACTCCTCCCCTTCACCTAAGACTGACTGAAGTGGATTTAACATGACTCCTCCACTTCACCTAAGACTGACTGAAGTGGATTTAACATGTCTCCTCCCCTTCACCTAAGACTGACTGAAGTGGATTTAACCTGACTCCTCCCCTTCACCTAAGACTGACTGAAGTGGATTTAACATGACTCCTCCCCTTCACCTAAGACTGACTGAAGTGGATTTAACCTGACTCCTCCCCTTCACCTAAGACTGACTGAAGTGGATTTAACCTGACTCCTCCCCTTCACCTAAGACTGACTGAAGTGGATTTAACCTGACTCCTCCCCTTCACCTAAGACTGACTGAAGTGGATTTAACCTGACTCCTCCCCTTCACCTCAGACTGACTGAAGTGGATTTAACATGACTCCTCCCCTTCAACTACGACTGACTGAAGTGGATTTAACAAGAGACATCAAAAAGGGATCGTATCTTTCACCTGGTCAGTCCATGTCACAGTAGTATGTATGGAGGGTCTATGGAAGGTCTATGGAGGGTCTATGGATGGTTGATGTATTCTGATAGAGGACATTACAGTAGTGTCTATGGAGGGTCTATGGATGGTTGATGTATTCTGATAGAGGACATTACAGTAGTGTCTATGGAGGGTCTATGGAGGGTCTATGGAGGGTCTATGGAGGGTCTATGGAGGGTCTATGGAGGGTCTATGGAGGGATACCTGGTACATTAAAGGCACATAAACCTCAGTGAGAGAGTTCAGATGTTAGACTGTACTGTATAATACTACTTCCTGTTTATGGAACCCCTCTATACTGTATAATACTACTTCCTGTTTATGGAACCTCTCTATACTGTATAATACTACTTCCTGTTTATGGAATCTCTCTGTATTGTGTAATACTACTTCCTGTTTATGGAACCTCTCTATACTGTATAATACTACTTCCTGTTTATGGAACCTCTCTGTACTGTATAATACTACTTCCTGTTTATGGAACCCCTCTGTACTGTATAATACTACTTCCTGTTTATGGAACCTCTGTACTGTATAATACTACTTCCTGTTTATGGAACCCCTCTGTACTGTATAATACTACTTCCTGTTTATGGAACCCCTCTGTACTGTATAATACTACTTCCTGTTTATGGAACCTCTGTACTGTATAATACTACTTCCTGTACTGTATAATACTACTTCCTGTTTATGGAACCTCTGTACTGTATAATACTACTTCTGTTTATGGAACCTCTCTGTACTGTATAATACTACTTCCTGTACTGTATAATACTACTTCCTGTTTATGGAACCCCTCTGTATAATTTTATCCATTGGAATAGTTACACCACTTGAATTCTGATTAAAGTACCATACTCATAACGACCATCGCAACATGACATTATTCCCAGATGTTTTGACGTTGTCATGTAAAATGATGTCTTTAATAAATGATTGTCATTTGGGTTATGAAGATAATGTCACAACAAGCCAGCTAGTACATTATGTACTGATGATGTTCTATGTCAGATTTCACCCCACTTTGTTATTTGGTTAATCAGAAAACCAAACTTCAGCTCCTGCCAGATGCTGTCCGGCGCTGGGCCGTTAGGTCAGGTGTAATTGTGAGTTAACGGTTGTAGACATGGTTAAGTGGACTAGAGCTAATAGTGCTGGCTGGACCCAGAGCTAAATGTCAAGCAGAAATGACTGGACTTTATCTCTGCTCCACACCAACTGTTTAATGTGTTCCCATCCCAGCACTTAGAGCAGGCCGGGGAGAATGACTTCCTGCTGAACGGGGCGTCCCAAATGGTACCCTATTCCCTATATAGTGCACTACTTTATATCAGAGCCCTATGGCACCCTATTCCCTATATAGTGCACTACTTTATATCAGAGCCCTATGGCACCCTATTCCCTATATATACATATAGTGTACTACTTTATATCAGAGCCCTATGGCACCCTATTCCCTATATAGTGCACTACTTTATATCAGAGCCCTATGGCACCCTATTCCCTATATACAGTGCCTTGCGAAAGTATTCGGCCCCCTTGAACTTTGCGACCTTTTGCCACATTTCAGGCTTCAAACATAAAGATATAAAACTGTATTTTTTTGTGAAGAATCAACAACAAGTGGGACACAATCATGAAGTGGAACGACATTTATTGGATATTTCAAACTTTTTTAACAAAACAAAAACTGAATGTCTTGTGAATAAAGTAGTGCACTATATAATAGGGAATAGGGTGCCATAGGGCACTGATATAAAATAGTGCACTACATAGGGAATAGGGTACCGTTTGGGATTTGGCCGAGGTCTGGATCTGGACATCTGGATAACAGAGATCATAGTTTCACGAAGGTACTGATCCATTTGATTCCATCTGCTTCTCTCTCTCTGTCTCTGTCTCTGTCTCTGTCTCTGTCTCTCTCTCTCTCTCTCTCTGTCTCTCTCTCTCTCTCTCTCTCTGTCTCTCTCTCTCTCTCTCTCTCTCTCTCTCTCTCTCCCTCTCTCTCTCTCCCTCTCTCTCTGTCTCTGTCTCTGTCTCTGTCTCTCTCTCTCTCTCTCTCTCTCTCTCTCTCTCTCTCTCTCTCTCTGTCTCTCTCTCTCTCTCTCCCTCTCTCTCTCCCTCTCTCTCTCTCTCCCTCTCTCTCTCTCCCTCTCTCTCCCTCTCTGAGAGCAGTGACTCAGATACAGTGAGACTGTTTAAAATGCTCCGTCAGCAAAACATGGAACAGCCCCCTGTTATACGAGACAGAGACAGCAGTCATTTCAGTTCAACACCACTCCAGGGGTTAGGGTATACGACACCAGGAAGTGGTACCTGTATTATGCTGTAGTGATGTAACAGGACCAGGAAGTGGTACCTGTATTATGTTGTAGTGATGTAACAGGACCAGGAAGTGGTACCTGTATTATGTTGTAGTGACGTAACAGGACCAGGAAGTGGTACCTGTATTATGATGTAGTGATGTAACAGGACCAGGAAGTGGTACCTGTATTATGATGTAGTGATGTAACAGAACCAGGGAGTGGTACCTGTAGTATGTTGTAGTGATGTAACAGAACCAGGAAGTGGTACCTGTATTATGTTGTAGTGATGTAACAGAACCAGGAAGTGGTACCTGTATTATGATGTAGTGATGTAACAGGACCAGGAAGTGGTACCTGTATTATGTTGTAGTGACGTAACAGGACCAGGAAGTGGTACCTGTATTATGATGTAGTGACGTAACAGGACCAGGAAGTGGTACCTGTATTATGTTGTAGTGACGTAACAGGACCAGGGAGTGGTACCTGTAGTATGTTGTAGTGATGTAACAGAACCAGGAAGTGGTACCTGTATTATGATGTAGTGATGTAACAGAACCAGGGAGTGGTACCTGTAGTATGTTGTAGTGATGTAACAGAACCAGGAAGTGGTACCTGTATTATGATGTAGTGATGTAACAGAACCAGGGAGTGGTACCTGTAGTATGTTGTAGTGATGTAACAGAACCAGGAAGTGGTACCTGTATTATGGTGTAGTGATGTAACAGGAGAAACCCTCATGGAGATTAAGGTTTTAAATAGTAAGTGTTGAAATCTGATTCCTCCCCCCCAGGAGTTCTTGGCCAGGCTGAGAGAGGGGGGTGACAGCAGGCTGAGAGATATTACAACGGCCTTTAGGCACAACCCCCCCCTCCCTCCTAATTCAATTTTGCCCCGTATGCACCTCTCTGCTTCTCTGTACCAGACCAGGGTTCAAGTACTATTCCAATATGATCATTTCTAATACATTACCTGGGCTTCAATGAGCTTGCCTGTCACAATGGAACCAATAGAAGAGCCTGCAAAAGTCCTAACCTAACCCATCTGGAACTTAATAATGGCTAAAGCCAATGCTAAATGTATTTCAAAGACTTTTGAATAGTATGTAAACCCATATCTGCTCTGCGCTGGTCTCTGATTGGCTAAGGTCCAGTGGAAGGAAGAGAGGCAAGGTAGGTCTATAACTCCTTACTCTGACAGGCCTCTCGGACTGCATGTCCCCCCCCCCCCCCCCCCCCCCCCCCCCCGGGGAGACGCAGCCTGCATGCCCAGGTACGGAGAGGTCCGGGACACTGTAATGAAAGTAGTAAATTAAAAAAGGTCAAAGTTGAATCGGTCACCCGTCTTAAGGCCACAGTAGTTGGCTATGGTAACAGTGGCCATGGTGGGGTGTTGGACGGAGGCAGGGAGGAGGAGGAGGAGGAAGGGAGGGATGATAGTGGCCACGGTGGGGTGTTGGACGTAGGCAGGGAGGAGGAGGAGGAGGAAGGGAGGGATGATAGTGGCCACGGTGGGGTGTTGGACGGAGGTAGGGAGGAGGAGGAGGAGGAAGGGGAGGGATGATAGTGGCCACGGTGGGGTGTTGGACGGAGGCAGGGAGGAGGAGGAGGAAGAGGAGGAAGGGAGGGATGATAGTGGCCACGGTGGGGTGTTGGACGGAGGCAGGGAGGAGGAGGAGGAGGAAGGGAGGGATGATAGTGGCCACGGTGGGGTGTTGGACGGAGGCAGGGAGGAGGAGGAGGAGGAGGAGGAGGAGGAGGAGGAGGAGGAGGAGGAAGGGAAGGATGATAGTGGACACGGTGGGGTGTTGGACGGAGGCAGGGAGGAGGAGGAGGAGGAGGAGAAGGAGGAAGGGAGGGATGATAGTGGCCACGGTGTGGTGTTGGACGGAGGCAGGGAGGAGGAGGAGGAGTAGGAGGAAGGGAGGGATGATAGTGGCCACGGTGGGGTGTTGGACGGAGGCAGGGAGGAGGAGGAGGAGGAAGGGAGGGATGATAGTGGCCACGGTGGGGTGTTGGACGGAGGCAGGGAGGAGGAGGAGGAGGAGGAGGAGGAAGGGAGGGATGATAGTGGCCATGGTGGGGTGTTGGACGGAGGCAGGGAGGAGGAGGAGGAGAATGAGGGGAGGGATGATAGCTGTTAAAAGATGGAGTGTGACAAAACAGATAACTCGGCGCTGTCTTGCCAAGACAGACAACTTGACAACAGCTTAGATACTGTAGGGAAGTCATGAAGAAATTAATTAAAGCTCCTCTCTTTACTAAAGAGACTCAGCCATAGAGGACATGACATAGAGAGGACAGGACACAGAGAGGACAGGACATAGAGAGGACAGGACATAGAGAGGACAGGACATAGAGAGGACAGGACATAGAGAGGACAGGACACAGAGAGGACAGGACACAGAGAGGACAGGACACAGAGAGGACAGGACATAGAAAGGACAGGACATAGAGAGGACAGGACATAGAGAGGACAGGACATAGAGAGGACAGGACACAGAGAGGACATGACATAGAGAGGACAGGACACAGAGAGGACAGGACACCGACAGGACAGGACATAGAGAGGACAGGACACAGAGAGGACAGGACACAGAGAGGACAGGACACAGAGAGGACAGGACATAGAAAGGACAGGACATAGAGAGGACAGGACATAGAGAGGACAGGACACAGAGAGGACAGGACACAGAGAGGACAGGACACAGAGAGGACAGGACATAGAGAGGACAGGACATAGAGAGGACAGGACATAGAGAGGACAGGACACAGAGAGGACAGGACACAGAGAGGACAGGACACAGAGAGGACAGGACATAGAGAGGACAGGACATAGAGAGGACAGGACACAGAGAGGACAGAACATAGAGAGGACAGGACACAGAGAGGACAGGACACAGAGAGGACAGGACACATTATCAGGTTAGGAGTAAAGTGGCATAAACACAGAGTAACCTAATCACAATACCCACGACAGACCTCTTTTAGAGCAGGGCGCCAATAGATGGAGCACATCTGACTGTAATACAATCACAATGCATTCAGGAAGGTGATGGCTGAAACTGAAGCTTAGAAACAGCACTTCCCAGAGGCTTCATGCCCGGTTAGAGACTGAGGGGGCTGAGGAGGCATGTGTGCCCTTCAGTTTGATCCTTTCGAAGTTTACAAATGATATAATACAAGATCTGGTTCATAGAGACATTTGAAGGAGAAGCAGGCCTACTAATGGATTGCTGATAGATCTGGTTCATAGAGACATTTGAAGGAGAAGCAGGCCTACTCATGGATTGCTGATAGATCTGGTTCAAAGAGACATTTGAAGGAGAAGCAGGCCTACTAATGGATTGCTGATAGATCTGGTTCAAAGAGACATTTGAAGGAGAAGCAGGCCTACTAATGGATTGCTGATAGATCTGGTTCAAAGAGACATTTGAAGGAGAAGCAGGCATACTAATGGATTCCTGATAGATCTGGTTCAAAGAGACATTTGAAGGAGAAGCAGGCCTACTAATGGATTGCTGATAGATCTGGTTCATAGAGACATTTGAAGGAGAAGCAGGCCTACTCATGGATTGCTGATAGATCTGGTTCAAAGAGACATTTGAAGGAGAAGCAGGCCTACTAATGGATTGCTGATAGATCTGGTTCAAAGAGACATTTGAAGGAGGAGCAGGCATACTAATGGATTGCTGATAGATCTGGTTCAAAGAGACATTTGAAGGAGAAGCAGGCATACTAATGGATTGCTGATAGATCTGGTTCATATAGACATTTGAAGGAGAAGCAGACCTACTAATAGAGGGCTGATAGATGTTAGATGAATAGAAGGATATTGAAATCGGTCATGAGTGTCTAGACTGGTTCCAGATATGTTTGTACTATTTGGCAAGAGAGCAGAGACAGACTGGGACCCAGGCTACATGAGTCCACGGATAACACCCAGGCTACATGAGTCCACGGATAATACCCAGGCTACATGATAACACTCAGGCTACAAGAGTACACAGATAACACCCAGGCTACATGAGTCCACGGATAACACCCAGGCTACATGAGTCCACGGATAACACCCAGGCTACATGAGTCCACGGATAACACCCAGGCTACATGATAACACCCAGGCTACATGAGTACACAGATAACACCCAGGCTACATGAGTCCACGGATAACACCCAGGCTACATGAGTCCACGGATAACACCCAGGATACATGATAACACCCAGGCTACATGATAACACCCAGGCTACATGAGTCCACAGATAACACCCAGGCTACATGATAACACCTAGGCAACGTGATAACACCCAGGCTACATGATAACACCCAGGCTACATGATAACACCCAGGCTACATGAGTCCACAGATAACACCCAGGCTACATGATAACACCTAGGCAACGTGATAACACCCAGGCTACATGATAACACCCAGGCAACGTGATAACACCCCTGGTCCTTCTAGTGGAGGTTTCATTCCTGGACTGTAATGTCAACCCCCCACAGGTCATCTGGACGTAGTGTTACGCAACACCACCACCATGATGCCTCAGGTGATTGGTTCTGCAGTGAGGGTCTGCAGTGAGGGTCTGCAGTGAGTGTCTGCAGTGAGTGTCTGCAGTGAGGGTCTGCAGTGAGGAGGTGTGTGTGTCAGTGTGCGTCGAGAGTGTCTGTGTGTGACACAGAGAGAGAGAGAGAGAGAGAGAGAGAGCGTGTGTGTGCATGTGTGTGAGTGCCAGTGTGTGTGAGTGCCAGTGTGTGTGTGTGTGTGTGTGTGTGTGTGTGTGTGTGTGTGTGTGTGTGTGTGTGTGTGTGTGTGTGTGTGTGTGTGTGTGTGTGTGTGTGTGTGTGTGTGTGTGGACACATCACCGTACTTGGCTGAGCGGCTCAGTAATTAGAATCAATGTCCTTATGGCTGTTTAACTGCTTCTACAATATCCCTTTACAACACCGAGCTCTCTAACACAGACTGTTAATACACCCAGCTCTCTGATACAGACTGTTAATACAACCAGCTTTCTGATACAGACTGTTAATACAACCAGCTCTCTGATACAGACTGTTAATACAACCAGCTCTCTGATACAGACTGTTAATACAACCAGCTCTCTGATACAGACTGTTAATACACCCAGCTCTCTGTTAATACACCCAGCTCTCTGACACAGACTGTTAATACAACCAGCTCTCTGATACAGACTGTTAATACAACCAGCTCTCTGTTAATACACCCAGCTCTCTGACACAGACTGTTAATACAACCAGCTCTCTGATACAGACTGTTAATACAACCAGCTCTCTGATACAGACTGTTAATACAACCAGCTCTCTGACACAGACTGTTAATACAACCAGCTCTCTAATACAGACTGTTAATACAACCAGCTCTCTGTTAATACAACCAGCTCTCTGATACAGACTGTTAATACAACCAGCTCTCTAATACAGACTGTTAATACAACCAGCTCTCTGTTAATACAACCAGCTCTCTGTTAAAACAACCAGCTCTCTAACACAGACTGTTAATACAACCAGCTCTCTAATACAGACTGTTAATACAACCAGCTCTCTGTTAATACAACCAGCTCTCTGATACAGACTGTTAATACAACCAGCTCGCTAATACAGACTGTTAATACAACCAGCTCTCTGTTAATACAACCAGCTCTCTAATACAGACTGTTAATACAACCAGCTCTCTGTTAATACAACCAGCTCTCTGATACAGACTGTTAATACAACCAGCTCTCTAACACAGACTGTTAATACAACCAGCTCTCTGATACAGACTGTTAATACAACCAGCTCTCTGATACAGACTGTTAATACAACCAGCTCTATGTTAATACAACCAGCTCTCTGACACAGACTGTTAATACAACCAGCTCTCTGATACAGACTGTTAATAGACTGTTAATACAACCAGCTCTCTAATACAGACTGTTAATACACCCATCTCTCTGATACAGACTGTTAATACAACCAGCTCTCTGATACAGACTGTTAATACACCCAGCTCTCTGATACAGACTGTTAATACACCCAGCTCTCTGATACAGACTGTTAATACAACCAGCTCTCTGATACAGACTGTTAATACAACCAGCTCTCTGATACAGACTGTTAATACAACCAGCTCTCTGTTAATACAACCAGCTCTCTGATACAGACTGTTAATACAACCAGCTCTCTGATACAGACTGTTAATACACCCAGCTCTCTAACACAGACTGTTAATACAACCAGCTCTCTGTTAATACAACCAGCTCTCTGATACAGACTGTTAATACAACCAGCTCTCTGATACAGACTGTTAATACAACCAGCTCTCTGATACAGACTGTTAATACACCCAGTTCTCTGATACAGACTGTTAATACAACCAGCTCTCTGATACAGACTGTTAATACACCCAGCTCTCTGATACAGACTGTTAATACACCCAGCTCTCTGATACAGACTGTTAATACAACCAGCTCTCTGATACAGACTGTTAATACAACCAGCTCTCTGATACAGACTGTTAATACAACCAGCTCTCTGTTAATACAACCAGCTCTCTGATACAGACTGTTAATACAACCAGCTCTCTGATACAGACTGTTAATACACCCAGCTCTCTAACACAGACTGTTAATACAACCAGCTCTCTGTTAATACAACCAGCTCTCTGATACAGACTGTTAATACAACCAGCTCTCTGATACAGACTGTTAATACAACCAGCTCTCTGATACAGACTGTTAATACACCCAGCTCTCTAACACAGACTGTTAATACAACCAGCTCTCTGTTAATACACCCAGCTCTCTGATACAGACTGTTAATACAACCAGCTCTCTGATACAGACTGTTAATACAACCAACTCTCTGATACAGACTGTTAATACAACCAGCTCTCTGACACAGACTGTTAATACAACCAGCTCTCTGATACAGACTGTTAATACAACCAGCTCGCTGATACAGACTGTTAATACAACCACCTCTCTGATACAGACTGTTAATACAACCAGCTCGCTGATACAGACTGTTAATACAACCAGCTCTCTGATACAGACTGTTAATACAACCAGCTCTCTGATACAGACTGTTAATACAACCAGCTCTCTGATACAGACTGTTAATACACCCAGCTCTCTAACACATACTGTTAATACAACCAGCTCTCTGATACAGACTGTTAATACAACCAGCTCTCTGATACAGACTGTTAATACAACCAGTTCTCTAACACAGCAGCCTCTCTCGCCCTCCTGGATTGTGTGATAGCAGTCCCTCTATTTCTCTCTCTTCCGCCGTCCCTCCATCCCCCTCTCTCTCTTTCTCTCCGTCAAAGATTAAGCTGGAGATGAGGACAGTGAGGGAGCTGGAGATGAGGACAGTGAAGGGAGCTGGAGATGAGGACAGTGAAGGGAGCTGGAGATGAGGACAGTAAAGGGAGCTGGAGATGAGGACAGTAAAGGGAGCTGGAGATGAAGACAGTAAAGGGAGCTGGAGATGAGGACAGTAAAGGGGAGATGAGGACAGTAAAGGGAGCTGGAGATGAGGAATTAAGTGTTGCTATTATACCTCGGACCGGCTTAACGACCGACCAGAAGACCGACCTGAAGACT
Source organism: Oncorhynchus clarkii lewisi (assembly GCF_045791955.1). NCBI lineage: Eukaryota > Metazoa > Chordata > Actinopteri > Salmoniformes > Salmonidae > Oncorhynchus > Oncorhynchus clarkii. The sequence continues at coordinate 47,852,723 of NC_092172.1, read as the reverse complement.
GACCTGAAGACCGACCTGAAGACTGACATGAAGACCGACCTGAAGACCGACCGGAAGACCGACCGGAAGACCGACCTGAAGACCGACCTGAAGACCGACCGGAAGACCGACCTGAAGTCCGACCTGAAGACCGACCGGAAGACCGGCCTGAAGACCGACCGGAAGACCGACCTGAAGACCGACCTGAAGACCGACCGGAAGACCGGCCTGAAGACCGACCGGAAGAAACAGTTGAAGGGCTGGAATGATTACCTCTCATCTCCTATCCCCATAGCGCTCTGGTCAAAAGTAGTGCACTCTATAGGGATTAGGGAACCATTTGTGACTCGACCCTCTTCCATCTTCCTTAAATGGATTCTCATCTCTTCGGGCTAGTTATTACGCACCTCCCAAGGATAAATCAATTCAATTGTGGTTCAAGAGCGACACTGTTGATAACCACCTACTGTCTCGTGTCTCCATTCAAATGACTGTCCACTTCTACTAGGTTGGCATGGCTACAGGGTAGGACTGCAACATGATGTCCCCCTATCTGGTCTTTAACAGACCGTATAGGTTTCAGTCCAGGGAGATTTAGTGTAGTGTGGCTTGGTGAGATCTTACTCCCTAGTCATAATGTTAATGCATGCATAACAACTGGGTTAATGCATGGATAACTCACAGAAGATACATTTACATTGGCCTTTTAACATCAGAGAATTAACAGCATCTTTAACAAGACCTTTGGACAGGACGCTGGCTTTAACTAAAAAAAACTTGAAGGAAACAAGAGCCCAGATTAAATATTGGATGGTTGGTTTGAAAAAGGATATTTAGTTTTGAGTGAGCTATAACAGTTTTTTGGGGGGCAGATTGACTTGAGGCAGCCATGCAGATATGGATAATGACTGGACAGTTTTCCTATCTAAATTAAAGTGTACATTGGGGCATTTTCATTTTGTCATCTTTTAGCAAGGTTCATTTCAAGTGTAACAGTATAATTTTAGACCGTCCCCTCGCCCATACCCGGGCGCGAACCAGGGACTCTCTGCACACATCAACAGTCACCCTCGAAGCATCGTTACCCATCGCTCCACAAAAGCCGCGGCCCTTTGCAGAGCAAGGGGAACTACTACTTCAAGGTCTCAGAGCAAGTGACGTCACTGATTGAAACGCTATTTAGCGCCCACGCTAACTAAGCTAGCCGTTTCACATCTGTTACACAAGCTCAAGTTAATGTTGGAAGTAAAATGTTATTACTCACGAGGTAGACAAGAAATACCAGGAGAAACAATGACAACTTTCCAAAAAAAAAAAAGAAGAAGATTCATTAAAACATCGAAGCAAACAGAAAATGTATTTAATCAAAGTCTAGCCAAATGCTCTTATCATATGAAAGACTGAACACGTTATTATCTTTAGTGATGTTAATGCCATTATATCACGTTGACAGGCAGGACAAGGTAACATAGCATAACATAACGGAAGGGGTGATGAGACAGAGAACAGAGCCCTTCCTTTAACTGCGGAACAGTTAGGTCACATTATGGTCCGTGGTTTAGAGGAGCGGGAAGCGCACATAAAAAAAAACAAAAAAACAACGCGCCTTTTTATATATATTTTTTTGTGTTGTTTTGTGCGCGTGAGTTTTCTCCCTCCTTTTTAATGCAGGAAAATATAAAGAGAGTTGAAAGCATAGAGAGGAGGAGCGTTACTTTAACTCACCGCGAAACGGCGATTCAGCGTTCACCCACCTATTTGTTCATGTTACCACTACGTCACAGGTTCTGATTGTCATTGTGATCCAGCAGTACAAAACCACTATACTTGGACTGGAGCGAAAAAAATTAAAAGCTATTTGCAATTTTATGTAACACTCGTGCATTTCATAAAGATATATTGCATAGCTCTTCAACTGTTCTGCCCTCGGGTGCTAAAACTGTGCTTGTAATATACTTCATTTACTAATATATCTTACTGTTTTTTTTTCTTCCGTACACCGTCAGACAGAAAATATCTCGTTGTTCAATCCACTTCCGCATTGTTGTCAGTCAGTGTTCATACAATGTATACACTTTAAAAAGGTTAAGTCAGTTTGAAGAAAGAAGAAACTTAACAATTCTGCCAAAAAAAATCCTACATCTACATCTTCTAGAAAACTGCTTATAGGTTGTGTTGTAGCTAAGCCCTACAGGTATTAAAAAATTAGCCCCTCGTTGTTCATCGGTTCATTTTCTATCTCCATTTGGAGTCTGTTTGTGGTTCCATCTTTTAAACAAGTTTACAATTGATTATAAGAGAAAACAATCATGCATTAATGATCTTCTCTTCCGAAAATGGAAATGTCTTGTGGTCGATAACGTCCTTCCTATAGAACATGAGTTGGCAAAAAAAAGGGCCTGTGCTTCAGAGAATAAAATCCCCCCTGGTCCATTTTCCTGCAGCCGAAGCCAAACCTTTGTTCCACTTCCTTTCTTTTTCTTCTCAATGTTATATTTTGTACAAACATCGCATCGATCGAAGATAGACTTGGGGAAAGACAAGACTTCTCTCTACTAACGTTTTTTTTTTGGTAGGCACTATGCTGTACTGAGGTTGAGGTCAGGGGTCATTCTGCTGTGGGTCGGGGCCACAGAGACTCTGGGAGGAGTCTTCGGGGATGACGTCATCAGACGAACCAGAAAGCGACCACATTCTTCTTCTTCTTCTTCATCTTCCCCCCCTCTTCCGTCATTGTCTAAAGCCTCATCATGGGAGTGGCTGAATCACCTCACCTCAGATCCGTAGGTGGAACGTGCTGGAAAAACAAAACACAACACAAGGACATAGTTAGTTACACAGCTGCATTTACAACAGATGGGACATCATGGACTCATCCAACAAAATATAGAAAAACATTTTAGAGGTCTTGAAAACATGTAATAATAAACATAGATTTTTGGAGTGATGTATCACTTTAACTGGGCTGTCTATGAGGCAAGTTATTCTGTCAACAGTGGAACTGGTCTTCTTTTAGAAGTGTTGTCCCCTTATCAACAATATGTACAGGGCATTCGGAAAGTATTCAGACCCCTTGACTTTTTTCCACATTTTGTTACGTTACAGGATTAATCTATAATTAATTAAATAAATGTTAAAAATCCTCATCAATCTACACACAATACCCCATAATGACATCACAATACCCCATAATGACATCACAATACCCCATAATGACATCACAATACCCCATAATGACATCACAATACCCCATAATGACATCACAATACCCCATAATGACATCACAATACCCCATAATGATTGGAGTCCAGCTGTGGTAAATTCAATTGATTGGACATGATTTGGAAAGGCACACACCTGTCTATATAAGGTCCCACAGTTGACAGTGCATGTCAGAGCAAAAACCAAGCCATGAGGTCGAAGGAATTGTCTGTGGAGCTCTGAGACAGGATTGTGTTGAGGCACAGATCTGGGGAAGGGTACCAACAAAAATGGCTGCAGCTTTGAAGGTCCCCCAAGAACACAGTGGCCTCCATGATTCTTAAATGGAAGAAGTTTAGAAGCACCAAGATTCTTCCTAGAGCTGGCGGCCTGGCCAAACCGAGCAATCGGGGGAGAAGGGCCTTGGTCAGGGAGATGACCAAGAACCCAATGGTCACTCTGACAGAGCTCCAGAGTTCCTCTGTGGAGATGGGAGAACCTTCCAGAAGGACAACCATCTCTGCAGCACTCCATCAATCAGGCCTTTATGATCGAGTGGCCAGACAGAAGCCACTCCTCAGTTAAAGGAACATGAGAATTAGGGCTGTTGCGGTGACCGTATTACCGCCACACCGGGCGGTCACGAAGACAGTCAAATTCCACGTGACCATTTAGTCACGGTAATTAGGCTTCTTCAAGCTCTGATGCTGCTGATGGTCATTAGTTGCCTACCAGCTAACTGCCTGGTACTCTGCAATCTATTGTCACTCTAATCACTCTGACATCAATGCAAATGTAATAGAAAATCAAATACTTAATGAGAGCCCATGAACTCATGTTGCGCAACATTTCTATAGGCTATGCAATTGCATGAGAAAACAGAGTGATGGCTTCTATTAAAAAGAGGAGGATCCCATCGGCTTTCTATTGGCTAGGCCTAGTATATTTATTTCTCAACTTTCCAAATATTTAGCACGTTGCTTCTCTTTACAACAGGAGTATAGCCTACCTGGCTGGCATGAAAATGAACCACGGAAAAAGCGTCCTCCAGTCTCTATTCGCTATAGATGTGATGTGTTTCCCCCCCCCCCCCTACCCGCTCCCATACAGGTGCATGATAATGGTCCATTCTAAATCAAAACTAATGTCACGTCAATTTATTATTTAGTATATGTAAAGACAAGATTAAATCAAGAATAGTCTGACGGGTGACAATATTAGCCTATCACTTGTGAATGATGCCCAGCATAAGAAACTGTGTCTTTTTTTTCTCTCAACTTTTTATAATCCTGTATCACACCTCATCTAGCCAATAGGCCTGTATGTTTTAATAAGGTTGGTATCACACCTCATGTAGCCTAGCCAATAGGCCTATATGTTTTAATAAGGTTAGTATCACACCTCATGTAGCCAATAGGCCTGTATCTTTTAATAAGGTCTGTATCACACCTCATGTGGCCTAGCCAATAGGCCTATATGTTTTAATAATGTCTGTATCACACCTCATGTAGCCTAGCCCATAGGCCTATATGTTTTAATAAGGTTAGTATCACACCTCATCTAGCCTAGCCAATAGGCCTATATGTTTTAATAAGGTTGGTATCACACCTCATCTAGCCAATAGGCCTGTATGTTTTAATAAGGTCTGTATCACACCTCATCTAGCAAATAGGCCTATATGTTTTAATAAGGTCTGTATCACACCTCATGTAGCCTAGCCCATAGGCCTATATGTTTTAATAAGGTTAGTATCACACCTCATCTAGCCAATAGGCCTGTATGTTTTAATAAGGTCTGTATCACACCTCATGTAGCCTAGTCCATAGGCCTATATGTTTTGATAAGGTTAGTATCACACCTCATCTAGCCTAGCCAATAGGCCTATATGTTTTAATAAGGTTAGTATCACACCTCATCTAGCCTAGCCAATAGGCCTATATGTTTTAATAAGGTTGGTATCACACCTCATCTAGCAAGTATGTTTTAATAAGGTCTGTATCACACCTCATCTAGCCAATAGGCCTATATGTTTTAATAAGGTCTGTATCACACCTCCTCTAGCCTAGCCAATAGGCCTATATGTTTTAATAAGGTTAGTATCACATCTCATGTAGTCTAGCCCATATGTTTTGATAAGGTTTGTATCACAACTAATGTGGACAAATAACTTCTTAAAATGAAGCACGTGAATCCGCTTTAGAAGGGGTGTAGAGCCTAACTGGCAGATATAAACAACGTTTTAGTTTCAAGTTTGGGGAAGCTCATTTTTTACCATAAAAATGCACCTTTATAATAAATCTTTACATGCACAATCGCATTTACGGTCATTTTTGTAAATGGTGTTTTCTTGCTAATGAAATATTTGTGCTTATATCCTACTGCCGTGTAACAGAATCAGAATCCTTTAGGTAACATTTATAAATAAGATGTTTTATTCATTTTCCTAAGTATGCTTATGTGCGAAAAGTTACTTTTCCCATTGGGGAGAGGTTAGGCTTGTCTTCTTATGGGAATGTGTCTAACTATTACCATGTCCCCTCTGAGGTTGCCCTTATCTTGATCTAGTATATGACCTAGGAGGCTCACTGTCTCCGAGAGCTTGTCCAGGAGGGATTGTATCTGGGATGGAAGTATCTAAAATGACAATTGATATATGCCATTGGATGAGGTAATGTTTTGTTTCTAAGTGGTACCAAGAACGAGATAAGAACTTAGTTTAGGAGACCAAACTGAACGATAATTTATAGCCAATGCTGTCTGGCTATGTGTGTCTCTGCTATAAAGGATCTCAGTTGCCAATATGTAAGCACTCTCAGATAATTCATTTATGGACACTGAATTGATCTGAGAGTCACAGGGCTATGATGAAGCTCATATAATTGAAGACGGGACTTTCTGATAACTCTGACTTGTGTGTGTGGTTTGCTCTCTCATGATTTGGTAATACAGGAAATTTCCACGACACGTATGCGCTTATAATGTGAAGAAATATCCTAATAGTTGATCAACATTTTAAGCTAAACATTAAATTCTGTTGTGTCAGCCACACTGCCCAAAATGTTTTTGTGTTGATGCTAGTGGTTGTATTAATTTGGGATCTATCGCATCCCACAACTGTCCCAGACTATGTTTTGAATATTTATTTCTCACACAGAATAGGTCAACTTTTCCACTACGGGGGATAGTAGATTGACATAGGCTAGGGCTTCTGCTGTTCGTTAGGCTTACTCATCTTGTTGGCTGACGAAAAGTAAATGTGGACAGTTATTCCAATATCTTCAATATGCATCTCGGGATTGGATAAGGACAAGCGCAGTTGCGTCCCCGATGTGTCTGTCTTCACTTGTAGCCTGTGAGAATGACCCGATCACATGATAGAGAGCCATGTGAGCGAGAGGTGCTTCGGAGCACACAGCACTTAGGGAGAAGGGCACAACGGCCACTGGCCACAAAAGGCATGGATTTAGGGTGCATTACGGGCACACAAAGGGGATCCTGCCGAGAAATTCGAGGCATTATCCAGTGCTTGTCAAATTGTGAATGAGAGACTGATGAAGTGTGTTCACAGCCTGCAGCAAAAA
>NC_092172.1:47735962-47840962 GCF_045791955.1 Oncorhynchus clarkii lewisi | reverse complement strand
TCAAAAGACCAATTACTGGCAAAAGGATCAGAATTGTGCTACCTGTGTAAACCAGCCTCACTCAAATGTGTGTAATGTGTATGTTTTATGTTTATCCCTCTACTGTGAGCCAAAGCGCCAAATACACATTTACATTCCTGTGTAAACAATGGACAAGTCTATCAGCTAGCATGCTAGTATACACCCATATACTCCCAGTCATTGCGCTAACGCTAGTTAGCATTGGCTATTCCCTCTTAACTTCCTTCATACTGGACACAGAGACGTAAAAAATGGTATCCACAAGTTCACCTGACTCTGGGGAATTAGATCAAGGGCCTCATTGCCGAAATCCCCAACGTATCCCTTTGACATGTAAATGTCTATAACCTCTCTGGGGTAGGGGGCAGTGTTTTCACATCCGGATGAAAAGCGTACCCAAAGTAAACTGCCTGTTACTCAGGCCCAGAAGCTAGGATATGCATGTAATTGGTAGATCTGGATATAAAACACTCTACAGTTTCTAAAACTGTTAAGATAATGTCTGTAAGTATTACAGAACTGATTTAGCAGGCGAAACCCCGAGGTCAAACCATCCAGGGGAATTTTTTTTTCGAGGTCATAGGATTTTCCAATGGTTTTCTTTGGGATTCCCTTTTTCTTAGGAAACTGGTTGCAGTTTCTATGGCTACCACTAGATGTCAACAGTCTTTAGAAATTGTTCGATGTTATTCTTTTGAGAAATGAAGAAGTGTCACTCCAGGTGGACTTTACTGTTTTGATGCGCGTGAACAGGAGTGCGCTTCACGTTGTTTTTATCCGGTATTAGAAACAGTTTATTCCGTCTTAAAATTGACTGATTATTTACATTTTAGGGTACCTGAGGTTGGATTAGGAACGTTGTTTGAAATGTTTGGACCAAGTTTACAGGTAACTTATTAGATAGATTGTAGTTATGTTGGGCGAGTTGAAACCGGTGTATTTTTGAATCAAACGTGCCAAATAAATTGACATTTTTGGGACATAAAGAAGGACATTATCAAACAAAAGGACCATTTGTGATGTTTCTGGGACATTTTGGAGTGCCAACAGAAGAAGATCTTCAAAGGTAAGGCATTAATTATATTGCTATTTCTGACTTTTGTGGTGCACCTGCCTGGTTGAAATATGATTTTCATGTGTTTGTATGAGGGGCGCTGTCCTCAGATAAACGCATGGTTTGCTTTCGCCGTAAAGCCTTTTTGAAATCGGACACAGAGGCTGGATTAACAAGAAGTTAAGCTTTATTTTGATGTATAACACATATATTTTGAAGAATGTTAAATATTTGAATTTAGTATTTTTGACGGTAGCGTCCCACCCTAGAGAGGATAACAACATCGCATGGTTTGCTTTCGCCGTAAAGCCTTTATGAAATCGGACACGGCGGGCTGGATTAACAAGAAGTGAAGTATTTTTTTGTATTTTTTGATCGCTAGCGTCCCACCTACCCTAGAGAGGATAACAACATCCACATTCACTCGCCAGGCACCTGTTACAGGAGGAGAGAGACATGTTGTTGTTTATCTCTATTTATGTCTTACAGGGCCATCGTGTTTTATCTGTCACTGTCTCTGGTCACAGGCAGCAGCATCCTGCCACAAGCCCTGACCTGGTTGCCACGACAACACGCTCCACCAATAAACCACGGAAACCAGGAAGAGTTCAAGCCAATCTACAACCGCCCCCCCCGTGTGATTGGCAGATTTACGGGCCATATCATTGGCCAGCTAAATCAAGCTCTCTGGAATGGGAGAGGTTTTTACTAGCCAGTTCTTTCCGCCTGGTTTGGGCTCTCAAATGAAAACGATTTACAATACTGTTGATAGATTGATTGGTCCGCAGTAAAAAGGCTCTGATCAAGCACTATTGGTTCTCTCTCTCTGTGTTTAATCTCGGTCTGAAAGCAGCATCATGCAGAGCAGCAGAAGTTATCTTTGTCTGAAAGCAGCATTATGTAGGGCAGCAGAAGTTATCTTTGTCTGAAAGCAGCATTATATAGGGCAGCAGGAGTTATCTCTGTCTGAAAGCAGCATTACATAGGGCAGCAGGAGTAATCTTTGTCTGAAAGCAGCATTATGTAGGGCAGCAGAAGTTATCTTTGTCTGAAAGCAGCATTACATAGGGCAGCAGAAGTTATCTTTGTCTGAAAGCAGCATTACATAGGGCAGCAGAAGTTATCTTTGTCTGAAAGCAGCATTACATAGGGCAGCAGAAGTTATCTCCACCTCCATGTCATTATACACTAGCCTGACACACCAGACATTACACACTAGCCTGACACACCAGACATTATACACTAGCCTGACTCACCAGACATTATACACTAGCCTGACACACCAGACATTATACACTAGCCTGACACACCAGACATTATACACTAGCCTGACACACCAGACATTATACACTAGCCTGACACACCAGACATTATACACTAGCCTGACACACCAGACATAATACACTAGCCTGACTCACCAGACCACCTCCATGACATCTTACCTTAGAAAGTCTGGAGCTTTAGAGATCATGTTCTCGAAGTCCGAGAAGGAGAGCTTGCTGTCCCCGTCGAGGTCAGCCTCCTCCATGGCCTTGCTACAGACCAGATTGACCTCTTCAGGGGTCAGCTCTCCTTTGGTCAACCGGTTCAACGTCTTCTCCAGATCCTCCTTACACAGGAAGTTATCCACGTTAAAATCTGACACGCAGGAAAGAGGAAGAGAGATTCAAAATGAGATGAAGAGATTTGATTTGATTTGATTTGATTTAAAATGGGAGAAATGAAGAAATTCAAAACTTGTTTGAATGGCGCAGGACGGAACGGGTTGGATGCAGTTTGCTGATGGCCTATGTTCCGCAAGAAATTCAAAAAGTCTAACTAAATAAGTTACTAAATAACTAAATTAGTAACTCAGTAAGCAAGATAAAACAGAGTAAGTATGAGTCAGAGTCCTAGTGGTCATCAGACAGACAGACACACATACAGACACTCAGACAGACAGACCTAAAGACAGACAGACAGAATAAACACATTCTCATCAGTGACTCCATAGGAGACATACTAGTCTACACAGTACTAACCAGTACTAACCATAGGAGACATACTAGTCTACTCAGTACTAACCAGTACTAACCATAGGATACATACTAGTTTACTCAGTACTAACCAGTACTAACCATAGGAGACATACTAGTCTACTCAGTACTAACCAGTACTAGCCATAGGAGACATACTAGTCTACTCAGTACTAACCAGTACTAGCCATAGGAGACATACTAGTCTACTCAGTACTAACCAGTACTAGCCATAGGAGACATACTAGTCTACTCAGTACTAACCAGTACTAGCCATAGGAGACATACTAGTCTACTCAGTACTAACCAGTACTAACCATAGGAGACATACTAGTCTACTCAGTACTAACCAGTACTAACCATAGGAGACATACTAGTCTACTCAGTACTAACCAGTACTAGCCATAGGAGACATACTAGTCTACTCAGTACTAACCAGTACTAGCCATAGGAGACATACTAGTCTACTCAGTACTAACCAGTACTAACCATAGGAGACATACTAGTCTACTCAGTACTAACCAGTACTAACCATAGGAGACATACTAGTCTACACAGTACTAACCAATACTAACCATAGGAGACATACTAGTCTACTCAGTACTAACCAGTACTAACCATAGATTTTAAAAGCATATATGGTCTTCAGTTCTCGTGGAGCCGTTTCGCAGAGAGCAGAGAACATGTCTACAAAGTCATTGAAGCTCAAGTTGCCTTGTCCGTCCTCAGAGAAGACTTCCACGATGCGGTTTCTGAACGGGTTCTCCTGTAAGAAGGAGCAGAGGGACAGGAACAATCAGTACTGTATACAGGGCATTATGGGTATTGTAGTACATCATGAGTGAGTCCGTTCTGTATTCAGGGCATTATGGGTGTTGTAGTACATCATGAGTGAGTCAGTACTGTATACAGGGCATTATGGGTATTGTAGTAGATCATGAGTGAGTCAGTACTGTATACAGGGCATTATGGGTATTGTAGTAGATCAAGAGTGAGTCAGTTCTGTATTCAGGGCATTATGGGTGTTGTAGTACATCATGAGTGAGTCAGTACTGTATACAGGGCATTATGGGTGTTGTAGTAGATCATGAGTGAGTCAGTAGTGTATACAGGGCATTATGGGAGTTGTAGTAGATCATGAGTGAGTCAGTACTGTATACAGGGCATTATGTGTGTTGTAGTACATCATGAGTGAGTCAGTACTGTATACAGGGCATTTTGGGTATTGTAGTCGATCATGAGTGAGTCAGTACCTTATACAGGGCATTATGGGTATTGTAGTACATCATGCTACAGGTACTACTAAGAGGAATATGTAGTCTCAACCATGACGGTGATGCAGAGTAAAGTGCTGCGTCCCTTTTCTACTGTGTCTTATGTGGAACATAATAAACGTCTCTCTATCCACCGGATCTGTACCAAACTCACTAAAAGTGGAAGTAATAAAGCCTCTCTTGAAAAAAACTATTGGCCTATATCGAATCGCCCATTCCTCTCAAACATTTTTGAAAAAGCTGTTGCACAGCAACTCACTCCCGTCCTGAAGACAAACGATGTATACGAAACGCTTCAGTCTGGTTTTTGACACCATCATAGCACTGAGACTGCACTTGTGAAGGTGGTAAATTACCTTTTAATGGCGTCAGACCGAGACTCTGCATCTGTCCTCGTGCTCCTAGACCTTAGTGCTGCTTTTGATACCATCGATCACCACATACTTTTGGAGAGATTGGAAACCCAAATTGGTCTACACAGACTGGCCTGGTTTAGAGTTCTGGCCTGGTTTAGATCTTATCTGTTGGAAAGATATCAGTTTGTCTCTGTGGATGGTTTGTCCTCTGACAAATCAACTGTACATTTCGGTGTTCCTCAAGGCTCCATTTTAGGACCACTATTGTTTTCACTATATATTTTACCTCTTGGGGATGTCATTTGGAAACATAATGTTAACTTTCACTGCTATGCGGATGACACACAGCTGTACATTTCAATGAAACATGGTGAAGCCCCAAAATTGCTCTCCCTGGAAGCCTGTGTTTCAGACATAAGGAAGTGGGTGGCTGCAAATGTTCTATTTTTAAACTCAAAACAGAGATGCTTGTTCTAGGTCCCAAGAAACAAAAAGATATTCTGATGGATCTGACAATTAATCTTAATGGTTGTACAGTCGTCTCAAATAAAACTGTGAAGGACCTCGCGTTACTCTGGACCCTGATCTCTCTTTTGACGAACATATCAAGACTGTTTCAAGGACAACTTTTTTCCATCTACGTAACATTGCAAAAATCAGAAACTTTCGGTCCAAAAATGATGCAGAAAAATGTATCCATGCTTTTGTCACTTCCAGGTTAGACTACTGCAATGCTCTACTTTCCGGCTACCCGGATAAAGCACTAAATAAACTTCAGTTACTGCTAAACACGGCTGCTAGAATCTTGACTAGAACCCAAAAATGTGATCATATTACTCCAGTGCTAGCCTCCCTACACTGGCTTCCTGTTAAGGCAAGGGCTGCTTTCAAGGTTTTACTGCTAACCTACAAAGCATTACATGGGCTTGCTCTTACCTATCTTTCCGATTTGGTCCTGCCGTACATTACCTACACGTACGCTACGGTCACAAGACGCAGGCCTTCTTACTGTCCCTAGAATTTCTAAGCAAACAGCTGGAGGCAGGGCTTTCTCCTATAGATCTCCATTTTTATGGAATGGTCTGCCTATCCACGTGAGAGACGCAAACTCGGTCTCAACCTTTAAGTCTTTATTGAAGACTCATCTCTTGAGTAGGTCCAATGATTGAGTGTAGTCTGGCCCAGGAGTGTGAAGGTGAATGGAAAGGCACTGGAGCAACGAACCGCCCTTGCTGTCTCTGCCTGGTTGGTTCCTCTCTCTCCACTGGCATACTCTGCCTCTAAACATATTACAGGGGCTGAGTCACTTGCTTACTGGTGCTCTTCCATGCTGTCCCTAGGAGTGGTGCGTCACTTGAGTGGGTTGAGTCACTGACGTGATCTTCCTGTCCGGGTTGGAGCCCCCCCTTTAGGTTGTGCCGTGGCTGAGATCTTTGTGGGCTATACTCGGCCTTGTCTCAGGATGGTAAGTTGGTGGTTGAAGATATCCCTCTAGTGGTGTGGGGGTTGTGCTTTGGTCCTGTTTGGGGGTATCGTCGAATGGGGCCACGGTGTCTCCCGACCCCTCCTATCTCAGCCTCCAGTATTTATGCTGCAGTAGTTAATGTGTCGGGGGGCTAGGGTCAGTCTGTATATCTGGAGTATTTATCCTGTCTTATCCGGAGTCCAGTGTGAATTTAAGTATGCTCTCTCTAATTCTCTCTCTCTTTCTCTATTTTTCTCTCTCTTTCTCTCTTTCATCCTCTCTCTCGGAGGAAGTGAGCCCTAGGACCATGCCTCAGGACTACCTAGCCTGATGACTCCTTGCTGTCCACAGTCCACCTGGCCGTGTTGCTGCTCCAGTTTCAACTGTTCTGCCTGCAGCTGTGGAACCCTGACCTGTTCACCGGACATGCTACCTATCCGAGACCTGCTGTTTTCTAGAGACAGCAGGAGCGGCAGAGATACTCTCAATGATTGGCAATGAAAAGCCAAATGACATTTACTCCTGAGGTGCTGACATTTTGCACCCTCGACAGCCACTGTGATTATTATTATTTGACCCTGCTAGTCATCTATGAACATTTGAACATCTTGGCCATGTTCGGTTATAATCTCCACCCGGCACAGCCAGGAGAGGACTGGCCACCCCTCATGGCCTGGTTCCTCTCTAGGTTTCTTCCTAGGTTCCTGCCTTTCTAGGGAGTTTCTCCTAGCCACTGTGCTTCTACACCTGCATTGCTTGCTGTTTGGGGTTTTAGGCTGGGTTTCTGTACAGCACTTTGAGATATCAGCTGATGTAAGAAGGGCTTTATACATACATTTGATTGATTGATCTACTTGATTGTCCCACTATAACAGATCTCCACGAGGTCAGTAGGTGACACAACAGCCCCAGACATCACACGGCAGATGCCAAGTTTGTTAACAGAATGACGGCACCAACAGCACAAACCGTCATTCTGTTACCAAACGTTGCATCTGCACTGTTCAAGTAAAGGTGTTTTATTTGTAATATTTTCTGTGGAAGTTGTTAAAAGTCGTCCTTGTGCATAAAGTTGTATGGTTTGTTTAACGTTGCAATCATTGTTTTTGAGTTTGACATTCATCATTCTGTTACTTTGTAATTACATTGAGTCTCGGCATCATTCTGTTACTGTGTAATTACATTGAGTCTCAGCATCATTCTGTTACCGTGGAATTACATTGAGTCTCAGCATCATTCTGTTACCGTGGAATTACATTGAGTCTCAGCATCATTCTGTTACCGTGGAATTACATTGAGTCTCAGCACCATTCTCTTACCGTGGAATTGCCCTCAATCATCTTAAAAGCATTTTTAACCCCAAAAGCACCAACTGGCGTCATTTTACAACCCAAATTGGTAAATGACAAATCTCCCAAAATAAGCATATACATTTTAACAGCTCACAGATTTATAGTCAAAATTGATGTTTCAAAATAGACATTTGTGTTGCTGTTGAGATTCTGATCGATTTCACCCATCGCCAAATGTTAACAACATTAGTCTGTTATTAATTCAAAGCGTTGTGTTTCTGTGATACTCAGAGGCTGAGACATTAGCGACATACCGTTACGACCTAAGATGGCCACCGGTATGGGCGCCGGGGACCAATCAAACCTTGACCTCTTACTTTGGAGCTAACTCAGTTCCAATTAAGTTTGATTTGGTGAAGAGACATTGACTAGAGATGACATTACATTTGAATAACGTGTTCTTTTTGAGTTATAGGAGCTGCCACGCCCACAAGGGGACACATCTGGAGTGGTGCTGTTGGGTCTGTTGTAAGTGGAATGGACTGGTGTTGTTGGGTCTGTTGTAAGTGGAATGAACAAGGTGACACATCTGGAGTGGCTCCATATCAATATATTTTCATGATTCATACATCTACCTCTGTACCACATGTGGCGCTTTTATCACAAATTGCACTATTGAATCTCCATGTTCTGTTTCACTGCACCGCTAGTATACAAGAGAGAGTTAATGTTTCTTCCCTCCATATTAACACAGAAATCATGGTAAATGCTGTTTTTTGTTGTTGTCACTAACTAGTTGCTTGACAAAGTCCTTTCAGAAAGATTTAAAAAAAAAACATTGATCCCTGTTGGCGGCTTTGAGGGTTAACGCTACCTAACGTGCATGAGCACACACACGCACACACACACGCACACACACACACACACACACACACACACACACACACACACACACACACACACACACACACACACACACACACACACACACACACACACACACACACACACACACACACACACACACACACACACACACACTACTCTATGTACCATTCATTTGCCAGAGCAGGGTACAGTACACAGCTGTGTCTCTGGGTCCGGTTATAAATCATCCCACAGCATCCTGTAGGCTAGGCTAAGCTAGGCTAATTAATGCATATATCTGTGCAGGTGAGGCGTTGATTCGTGACCTTTGGACGACCATTTTGGCTCACCCTGTTATACATTTTGGCTCTTCCTGTTGTCCATGTTGGCTCTGCTTGTTGTCAGAGGACCATAATTCACCGCTGAACGGGCCCCAGGAGCTTTACAGCCCTGTTACTGCCAGTGGTGTAAAGTACTTAAGTAAAAATACTTTAAAGTAGTACTTAAGTAGTTTTTTGGGGTATCTGTACTTCACTTTTTATATTTTTTTTGACAACTTTTACTTTTATTTTCACTACATTCCTAAAGAAAATGATGTACTTTTTACTCCAGACATTTTCCCTGACACTCAAAAGTCCTCGTTACATTTTGAATGGTCAGCAGGACTAATCTGGTGGAACTCACTAAACACATGCTTCGTTTGTAAATGATGTCTGAGTGTTGGAGCGTGACCCTGGCTATTTGATTTTTTTTTATTTTTTTTAAGAAAGAAAATGCTGCCATCTGGTTTGCTTAATATAAGGAATTAGAAAAATATTTATAGTTTTGCTTTTGATACTTAAGTTTATTTTAGCAAAAAAAAAACATTTACTTTTGATATTTAAGTATATTTAAAACCAAATACTTTTAGACTTTTACTCAAGTAGTATTTTACTGGGTGACTTTCACTTTAACTTCAGACATTTTCTATTAAAGTATCTTTACGTTTACTCCAGTATGACAAACGGGTACTTATTCCACCCCTGTTTACTGGTACCATGACTGTGTTCAACTCCCAAATGGTACCCTGTACCCTACATAGTGTACTACTCCCCTATAGAGCTCTGGTCCACTGTAGTGCACTATTTAGGGAATATCGTGCCATTTGGCTCTGAACAAAAGTAGTGCACTATTCTATTTAGGGAATAGGGTGCCATTTGGCTCTGATCAAAAGTAGTGCACTATTTAGGGTATAGGGTGCCATTTTGGATGTAATTCATGTCTCTAGCAGGAATGTGTTACAGATCCTCCATCTACACCCGTCCTCTCTCCAGGGGGAACATGTTACAGATGTTCTGGTACCACTAGAGGATTCTGGGAAGTCATCATGAGAATGATTCACAGAGAATGGAGTGGTGTTGTTGGGTCTGTTGTAAGTGGAATGGACTGGTGTTGTTGGGTCTGTTGTAAGTGGAATGAACTGGTGTTGTTGGGTCTGTTATAAGTGGAATGGACTGGTGTTGTTGGGTCTGTTATAAGTGGAATGGACTGGTGTTGTTGGGTCTGTTGTAAGTGGAATAGACTGGTGTTGTTGGGTCTGTTATAAGTGGAATGGACTGGTGTTGTTGGGTCTGTTGTAAGTGGAATGGAGTGGTGTTGTTGGGTCTGTTGTAAGTGGAATGGAGTGGTGTTGTTGGGTCTGTTGTAAGTGGAATGGAGTGGTGTTGTTGGGTCTGTTGTAAGTGGAATGGAGTGGTGTTGTTGGGTCTGTTATAAGTGGAATGGACTGGTGTTGTTGGGTCTGTTGTAAGTGGAATGGAGTGGTGTTGTTGGGTCTGTTGTAAGTGGAATGGAGTGGTGTTGTTGGGTCTGTTGTAAGTGGAATAGACTGGTGTTGTTGGGTCTGTTGTATAAGTGGAATGGACTGGTATTGTTGGGTCTGTTGTAAGTGGAATGGACTGGTGTTGTTGGTTCTGTTATAAGTGGAATGGACTGGTGTTGTTGGGTCTGTTGTAAGTGGAATGGACTGGTGTTGTTGGGTCTGTTGTAAGTGGAATGAACTGGTGTTGTTGGGTCTGTTATAAGTGGAATGGACTGGTGTTGTTGGGTCTGTTATAAGTGGAATGGACTGGTGTTGTTGGGTCTGTTGTAAGTGGAATAGACTGGTGTTGTTGGGTCTGTTATAAGTGGAATGGACTGGTGTTGTTGGGTCTGTTGTAAGTGGAATGGAGTGGTGTTGTTGGGTCTGTTGTAAGTGGAATGGAGTGGTGTTGTTGGGTCTGTTGTAAGTGGAATAGACTGGTGTTGTTGGGTCTGTTGTATAAGTGGAATGGACTGGTATTGTTGGGTCTGTTGTAAGTGGAATGGACTGGTGTTGTTGGTTCTGTTATAAGTGGAATGGACTGGTGTTGTTGGGTCTGTTGTAAGTGGAATGGACTGGTGTTGTTGGTTCTTTTGTAAGTGGAATGGAGTGGTGTTGTTGGGTCTGTTGTAAGTGGAATGGACTGGTGTTGTTGGGTCTGTTGTAAGTGGAATAGACTGGTGTTGTTGGGTCTGTTGTAAGTGGAATAGACTGGTGTTGTTGGGTCTGTTATAAGTGGAATGGACTGGTGTTGTTGGGTCTGTTGTATAAGTGGAATGGACTGGTATTGTTGGGTCTGTTGTAAGTGGAATAGACTGGTGTTGTTGGGTCTGTTGTATAAGTGGAATGGACTGGTATTGTTGGGTCTGTTGTAAGTGGAATGGACTGGTGTTGTTGGGTCTGTTGTAAGTGGAATGGACTGGTGTTGTTGGTTCTGTTGTAAGTGGAATGGACTGGTGTTGTTGGGTCTGTTGTAAGTGGAATAGACTGGTGTTGTTGGGTCTGTTGTAAGTGGAATAGACTGGTGTTGTTGGGTCTGTTATAAGTGGAATGGACTGGTGTTGTTGGGTCTGTTATAAGTGGAATGGACTGGTGTTGTTGGGTCTGTTGTATAAGTGGAATGGACTGGTGCTGTTGGGTCTGTTATAAGTGGTTCGCTAGGCTCTGATGTTATCTGTCTTGGAAAAGCCATACAATATTTGTTATATAAAGACTGACTTATGCTCCCAACAGTGTGCTGCAACGGTAGCTCAACCAATGTTCTACAGTATGTTTACTGAGCACTGCGTGATCACAGATCATGATTTATTAAAAGAAGAACTCAAACGACCGATCGGACAACGCTAGAAAAATAAAAGAGACATGATGACTCAACAATATCACCACAGGCTGAGTCCCTGTTCTCTCTCTCTCCTCTGTTTAAATGACCATGTCTGTCTGTGTGGGCTCTGGTGACTGGGCTGTGCACTGCTGGGTTTGCTGGAGGGAGGGATGGAGGGATGGAGGGAGGGAGAGATGGAGGGATGGAGGGATGGAGGCATATTGAGGCTGACTAATCACAATCGAGGTTGAGTCAGCAGAAGGTGAATGGAATGCTGCTCACCAGGAAACAGCCTTAACACATCAGTAGTAAGGAATGCTGCTCACCAGGAAACAGCCTTAACACATCAGTAGTAAGGAATGCTGCTCACCAGGGAACAGCCTTAACACATCAGTAGTAAGGAATGCTGCTCACCAGGGAACAGCCTTAACACATCAGTAGTAAGGAATGCTGCTCACCAGGGAACAGCCTTAACACATCAGTAGTAACGATCACATGAATCCTCACTGTTACCAAGCAACTATCTACTGCTCCATATTACCTCCCTTTTACCAAGCAATTATCTACTGCTCCATATTACTTCCCTGTTACCAAGTAACTATCTACTGGCCCATATTACCTCCCTGTTACTAAGCAACTATCTACTGCTCCATATTCCCTCCCTGTTACCAAGCAATTATCTACTGCTCCATATTACCTCCCTGTTACTAAGCAACTATCTACTGCTCCATATTCCCTCCCTGTTACCAAGCAATTATCTACTGCTCCATATGACCTCCCTGTTGCCAAGCAACTATCTACTGCTCCATATTACCAAGCAATTATCTACTGGCCCATATCACCTCCCTGTTACCAAGCAACTATCTACTGCCCCATATCACCTCACTGTTACTAAGCAACTATCTACTGGCCCATATCACCTCCATGTTACTGTAACGGTTTTCTGTATGAGAAGGAGAGTCGGACCAAAATGCAGCGTGTAGATTGCGATCCATGTTTTAATAACCAAACGTAAAACACGAATCAATTCAAACACTACAAAATAAAGACCGTGATGAACGTAACGAAAACCTAAACAGCCCTATCTGGTGAAAACACATAGACAGGAACAATCACCCACAAACACACAGTGAAACCCAGGCTACCTAAATATGGTTCCCAATCAGAGACAATGACGAACACCTGCCTCTGATTGAGAACCATATCAGGCCGAACATAGAACTGGACAAACTAGACATGTAACATAGAATGCCCACTCAGATCACACCCTGACCAACCAAAACATAGAAATATACAAAGTAAACTATGGTCAGGGTGTGACAGTACCCCCCCCCCCCAAGGTGCAGACTCCGGCCGCAAAACCTGAACCTATAGGGGAGGGTCTGGGTGGGCATCTGTCCGCGGTGGCGGCTCTGGCGCTGGACGTGGACCCCACTCCATAATAGTTTTAGTCCAACTCCTTAGCGTCCCTAGATAGGTTACCCTCCTAAATGACAGCTCGGGACACAGGGGCAGCTCGGGACAGAGGTAGCTCGGGACAGATGGGTAGCTTAGCACTGAGAGGAAGCTCAGCACTGAGAGGAAGCTCAGCACTGAGAGGAAGCTCAGCACTGAGAGGAAGCCCAGGCAGGTAGTTGGATCTAGCAGATCCTGGTCGACTGGCAGATCTGGAAGAGTCTGGTCGACTGGCAGATCTGGAAGAGTCTGGTCGACTGGCAGATCTGGAAGAGTCTGGTCGACTGGCAGATCTGGAAGAGTCTGGTCGACTGGCAGATCTGGAAGAGTCTGGTCGACTGGCAGATCTGGAAGAGTCTGGTCGACTGGCAGATCTGGAAGAGTCTGGTCGACTGGCAGATCTGGAAGAGTCTGGTTGACTGGCAGCTCTGGCTGCTCCATGCTGACTGGCTGCCCCATGCTGACTGGCAGCTCTGGCTGCTCCATGCTGACTGGCTGCTCCATGCTGACTGACAGCTCTGGCTGCTCCATGCTGACTGGCAGCTCTGGCTGCTCCATGCTGACTGGCTGCTCCATGCTGACTGGCTGCTCTGGCTGCTCCATGCTGACTGGCGGCCCTGGCTGCTCCATGCTGACTGGCGGCCCTGGCTGCTCCATGCTGACTGGCGGCCCTGGCTGCTCCATGCTGACTGGCGGCCCTGGCTGCTCCATGCTGACTGGCGGCCCTGGCTGCTCCATGCTGACTGGCGGCCCTGGCTGCTCCATGCTGATTGGCGGCTCTGGCTGCTCCATGCTGACTGGCAGCTCTGGCGGCTCCTTGCAGACTGGCAGCTCTGGCGGCTCCTTGCAGACTGGCAGCTCTGGCGGCTCCTTGCAAACTGGCAGCTTTGGCGGCATCCTGCAGACTGGCAGCTCTGGCAGCTCCTTGCAGACTGGCAGCTCCTTGCAGACTGGCAGCTCCTTGCAGACTGGCAGCTCCTTGCAGACTGGCAGCTCCTTGCAGACTGGCAGCTCCTTGCAGACTGGCAGCTCCTTGCAGACTGGCAGTTCCGAACAGGCGGGAGACTCCGGCAGCGCTGTAGAGGCGGAAAGCTCTGACAGCGCTAAACAGGCGGGAGACTCCGACAGCGCTGAAGAGGAGGAAGGCTCTGGCAGCGCTGGACAGGCGAGGCGCACTGTAGGCCTGATGCGTGGTGCTGGCACTGGTGGTACTGGGCCGAGGACACGCACAGGAAGCCTGGTGCGGGGAGCTGCTACCGGAGGGCTGGGGTGTGGAGGTGGTACTGGGTAGACCGGACCGTGCAGGCGCACTGGAGCTCTTGAGCACCGAGCCTGCCCAACCTTACCTGGTTGAATGCTCACGGTCGCCCTGCCAGTGCGGCGAGGTGGAATAGCCCGCACTGGGCTATGCAGGCGAACCGGAGACACCGAGCGCAAGGCTGGTGCCATGTAAGCCGGCCCAAGGAGACGCACTGGAGACCAGATGCGTAGAGCCGGCTTCATGGCATTGGTCTCGAAGCTCAATCTAGCCCGGCCGACACGCGGAGCTGGAATATACCGCACCGGGCTATGCACCCGCACTGGAGACACCGTGCGCACCACAGCATAACACGGTGCCTGTCCGGTCTCTCTAGCCCCCCGGTAAGCACAGGGAGTCTGCCCAGGTCTCCTACCTGGCGTAGCCATACTCCCTGTTAGCCCCCCCCCCCAAGAAATTTTTGGGGTTGCCTCTCGGGCTTCCATCGATCTCCTCCCAAGTAGTATAGTCCATACTCCTGCTGTCCATAACGTCCTCCCATGTCCATTCCTCTTTACGCTGCTGTTGCTGCCTGTTGACACGCTGCTTGGTCCGTTGGTGGTGGGTGATTCTGTAACGGTTTTCTGTATGAGAAGGAGAGTCGGACCAAAATGCAGCGTGTAGATTGCGATCCATGTTTTAATAACCAAACGTAAAACACGAATCAATTCAAACACTACAAAATAAAGACCGTGATGAACGTAACGAAAACCTAAACAGCCCTATCTGGTGAAAACACATAGACAGGAACAATCACCCACAAACACACAGTGAAACCCAGGCTACCTAAATATGGTTCCCAATCAGAGACAATGACGAACACCTGCCTCTGATTGAGAACCATATCAGGCCGAACATAGAACTGGACAAACTAGACATGTAACATAGAATGCCCACTCAGATCACACCCTGACCAACCAAAACATAGAAATATACAAAGTAAACTATGGTCAGGGTGTGACAGTTACTAAGAAACGATCTACTGGCCCATATCACCTCCCTGTTACTAAGCAACTATCTACTGGCCCATGTCACCTCACTGTTACCAAGAAAGGATCTACAGGCCCATATCACCTCACTGTTACCAAGCAACTATCTACTGGCCCATATCACCTCCGTGTTGCTAAGAAACTATCTACTGCCCCATATCACCTCACTGTTACTAAGCAACTATCTACTGGCCCATATCACCTCCCTGTTGCTAAGAAACTATCTACTGCCCCATATCACCTCACTGTTACCAAGCAACTATCTACTGGCCCATATCACCTCACTGTTACCAAGCAACTATCTACTGGCCCATATCACCTCACTGTAGGGTTGGCTAGAACAACTTAAGGTCTTACAATAACATTGAACAGAAGACTAAAGAGATGAGTTCTACATGAGATTTACCAGCTCATAACACATACAGGTGGTGTGTATTAAATATCTTCGCAGTCGGTCAGAAAACTATGAACAACAGATCATTTCAGTTTGAACTTTAAAGTTAAATTCATTAAGAAGCTAAATATTGAAACTTAACTGACATTAACACCAAACGAGTATCAATAACAACAACAACAACCCCCAACCTCCTCCAGAACATCAGAACCAGATACCTTTAGTTCTGGCATGCTGACGATGAGCGCCAGGGGGAGTCTGATGTCAGGCTGGTTGGTGTAGTCCAGTGGTACTAGGTGAGGAGCCAGCTCGTGGAATCTCCCATGTAACCTAGGACACACAGGCAGGAGAAGGTCAGGAAACATCCACACACATAACCCTATGGGTTTTTGGCTCTTTTGTTTTACAAGGCAAGGAGTGGTTTAACCTGGTCCAAGATCTGTTTGTGCTGTAATGACGATTACCGTAAGAGTTAGCTGTACGACCACAAAAACAGATCTGGGACCAGGCTTAGAGAAATGAAGAGCCATTATGGACATCGTATGCAGAGGTCTAGCGTCAGTACAGTCGACTCATTCAGTCATAAATATATTTGCATACAGTATACGGTGCTTATCTTTCCCATTCATTTTAGATTGAAACACTAAACGTATCTACACAACAGATGAACTGGGACGTGGGCTTTTCTCACACATTCCTGACACATATCCACATTTTGAGGTCTGAAAACATCTTGACAAACTTACATTTTTTGGAGCCAATTTTCTTTGATTCTCTGAGGTAAGCACCTTGTACTGTCCCAGCTGGAGCTGGGATGTTTAAACCCCTTTCATACTACCAACATATTTTACATATTACCAACTGGGGGTCCTTTCGACCCAGAGAAGAAACTATTGGGAAAAACAACAATCATAGCAAAACATAAAGTATTCATAAAGTATTCACAAAGTATTTAGAAGGTATTCATAAAGTATTCATGAAGTATTCACAAAGTATTTAGAAGGTATTCATAAAGTATTCATGAAGTATTCACAAAGTATTTAGAAGGTATTCATAAAGTATTCATGAAGTATTCACAAAGTATTTAGAAGGTATTCATAAAGTATTCATAAAGTATTCACAAAGTATTCATAAAGTATTCATGAAGTATTCACAAAGTATTTAGAAGGTATTCATAAAGTATTCATGAAGTATTCACAAAGTATTTAGAAGGTATTCATAAAGTATTCATAAAGTATTCACAAAGTATTCATAAAGTATTCATGAAGTATTCACAAAGTATTTAGAAGGTATTCATAAAGTATTCATAAAGTATTCACAAAGTATTCATAAAGTATTCATGAAGTATTCACAAAGTATTTAGAAGGTATTCATAAAGTATTCATGAAGTATTCATAAAGTATTCACAAAGTATTCATAAAGTATTCATGAAGTATTCACAAAGTATTTAGAAGGTATTCATAAAGTATTCATGAAGTATTCAGACCCCTTGACTTTTCCCACATTTTGTTACGTTACAGACTTATTCTATAAATATATATATGTATATATATTTAAATACTCCTAATAATCCTCCCGAGTGGTGCATCAGTTTAAGGTACTGCATCTCAGTGCTAGGGTCGTCACTACAGACCCTGGTTTGATTCCAGGCTGTTTCACAACCGGCCGTGATTGGGAGTCCCATAGGGCGGCGCACAATTGTCCCAGCGTCGTCTGCGTTAGGGTTTGTCCCGGTGTAGGCCGTCATTGCAAATAAGAATTTGTTCTTAACTGACTAGTTATATAAAGGTAAAATGTAAATAAGATCCTGTCATTATGGGGTATTGTGTGTAGATTTTATTTATATATTTTTTTTATTTAACCTTAATTTTGTGAAAACATTTTTATTTAATTTTTTTCTTGCAAATGTCTAAATTAAAAAGACAAAAATACCTTATTTACATAAGTATTCAGACCCTTTGCTATTATGAGATTCGAAATTGAGCTCAGATGCATCCGGTTTACCTTGATCATCGTTGAGATGTTTCTACAGCTTGATTGGGTATATTGTGTTTAGATTGATGGGGGGGGGGGTGTATCCTTTTAAGAACAAGGCTGTAACGGGGTGTATCCTTTTAAGAATAAGGCTGTAACGGGGTGTATCCTTTTAAGAATAAGGCTGTAACGTAAACAGATTGTGGAATAAGTAAAAGGGCCGGGATACCTTCCTGAATGCATTGTACACTTCATTAGGGTCAAAACCTCATTAGGCATGTTAATAATGTTAAAGAATTACCTATTTTAGTAATATGAGGTCATTTGAATGTTCTGTAAAAAAACTAAAATATATCTAATCTCTCAAATAATGTACAGCTTTTCTCCAAGTACAATCTACATCAGTAGTAAAAAGATGATTAACCACAAATTGATTGAAATATAATTTCGTTTTTAATTTTTTTTTAAAGTAAATGTTAATTGTCATATTTATGTGGTAAAAAAAACAACTGTCATTTAAAGGGGCTGTACACCAACATTTGAAACATACGTCATTTTATTGACATTAAGTGATTCATCCTGTCACATCGGTATAAAGGGATCGGGAGACAGGCGCAGGAATGCGTACTAGGGTTTTTTATTGACATTAAGTGATTCATCCTGTCACGTCGGTATAAAGGGATCGGGAGACAGGCGCAGGAATGCGTAATAGTTTTTTTTATTGACATTAAGTGATTCATCCTGTCACGTCGGTATAAAGGGATCGGGAGACAGGCGCAGGAATGTGTAATAATTTTTTTTATTGACATTAAGTGATTCATCCTGTCACGTCAGTATAAAGGGATCGGGAGACAGGCGCAGGAATGCGTAATAGTTTTTTTTATTGACATTAAGTGATTCATCCTGTCACGTCAGTATAAAGGGATCGGGAGACAGGCGCAGGAATGCGTAATAGTTTTTTTTATTGACATTAAGTGATTCATCCTGTCACGTCAGTATAAAGGGATCGGGAGACAGGCGCAGAAATGCGTAATAGTTTTTTTTATTGACATTAAGTGATTCATCCTGTCACGTCAGTATAAAGGGATCGGGAGACAGGCGCAGGAATGCGTAATAGTTTTTTTTATTGGCATTAAGTGATTCATCCTGTCACGTCAGTATAAAGGGATCGGGAGACAGACGCAGGAATGCGTAATAGTTTTTTTTATTGACATTAAGTGATTCATCCTGTCACGTCAGTATAAAGGGATCGGGAGACAGGCGCAGGAATGCGTAATAGTTTTTTTTATTGACATTAAGTGATTCATCCTGTCACGTCAGTATAAAGGGAACGGGAGACAGGCGCAGGAATGCGTAATAGTTTTTTTAATTGACATTAAGTGATTCATCCTGTCACGTCAGTATAAAGGGATCGGGAGACAGACGCAGGAATGCGTAATAGTTTTTTTTATTGACATTAAGTGATTCATCCTGTCACGTCGGTATAAAGGGATCGGGAGACAGGCGCAGGAATGCGTACTAGGGTTTTTTATTGACATTAAGTGATTCATCCTGTCACGTCAGTATAAAGGGATCGGGAGACAGGCGCAGAAATGCGTAATAGTTTTTTTTATTGACATTAAGTGATTCATCCTGTCACGTCAGTATAAAGGGATCGGGAGACAGGCGCAGGAATACGTAATAGGGTTTTTTATTGACATTAAGTGATTCATCCTGTCACGTCAGTATAAAGGGATCGGGAGACAGGCGCAGAAATGCGTAATAGTTTTTTTTATTGACATTAAGTGATTCATCCTGTCACGTCAGTATAAAGGGATCGGGAGACAGGCGCAGGAATACGTAATAGTTTTTTTTATTGGCATTAAGTGATTCATCCTGTCACATCGGTATAAAGGGATCGGGAGACAGGCGCAGGAATACGTAATAGGGTTTTATATTGACATTAAGTGATTCATCCTGTCACATCGGTATAAAGGGATCGGGAGACAGGCGCAGGAATACGTAATAGGGTTTTATATTGACATTAAGTGATTCATCCTGTCACGTCGGTATAAAGGGATCGGGAGACAGGCGCAGGAATGCGTACTAGGGTTTTTTATTGACATTAAGTGATTCATCCTGTCACGTCAGTATAAAGGGATCGGGAGACAGGCGCAGGAATGCGTAATAGTTTTTTTTATCGACCCTGATTACAACGTGCCACGTAAAGGCATGGGGACGAAGAAACAAAACAAAAAGAGCGAGTGTGATAATAATCCATTTTCATGGCAGATGGAGGTAAAGGAGGTTTTGTTGATAGAAATAGCAGGTGTTCCTAATTCTTTGCTAATAGAAAAAGCAGGTGTTCCTAATGTTTTGCTAATAGAAACAGCAGGTGTTCCTAATGTTTTGTAGATAGAAACAGCAGGTGTTCCTAATGTTCTGCTAATAGAAACAGCAGGTGTTCCTAATGTTTTGCTAATAGAAACAGCAGGTGTTCCTAATGTTTTGCTCATAGAAATAGCAGGTGTTCCTAATGTTTTGCTCATAGAAACAGCAGGTGTTCCTAATGTTTTGTTGATAGAAACAGCAGGTGTTCCTAATGTTTAGCAACCTCGGTGTATAGACCAGGCCATTTCCATTGTGTGCATCCCAAATAGAGACAGGGGCGCTGGCGCTAATAGTGAATAGGGATTCATTTGGGACGTAGACATTAAAGACATTTACAGATTGGCGACGGGTCTATTTGGACATTGGTGTGTGGTATGTCACTGGGTTGTCTGCTCCCAACGGCAGAAAGCGCTCTTGGGAAAAATGTTCCATTATTGATGCTGGCTATCTTGTAATAACATGAGGTCACACAGTGAAATAAATAACGGTTAATAATGACTAACTCTCCAGTGATGAATGACCTGATGATCTGTCTGAGAACAGTATCCACTGACAACGTTTTAAAGGCAAGGAAGGACACAGCGAGAGAAAAGCACACGCACACGCACATACACACACACACACAGACAGACACACACACACACACACACACGCACACACAGACAGACACACACACACACACACAGACAGACAGACACACACACACACACACACACACACACACACACACACACAGACACCAGGGTCGACAGTTTGTCCGGCGGGCCTTATGGGGCCTGGCCCGTCCTACCGTACCTCCTGGCCCGTCCTACCGTACCTCCTGGCCCGTCCTACCGTACCTCCTGGCCCGTCCTAACGTACCTCCTGGCCCGTCCTACCGTACCTCCTGGCCCGTCCTACCGTACTTCCTGGCCCGTCCTACCGTACCTCCTGGCCCGTCCTACCGTACCTCCTGGCCCGTTCTACCGTGCCTCCTGGCCCGTCCTACCGTGCCTCCTGGCCCGTCCTACCGTGCCTCCTGGCCCGTCCTACCGTGCCTCCTGGCCCGTCCTACCGTACCTCCTGGCCCGTCCTACCGTACCTCCTGGCCCGTCCTAACGTACCTCCTGGCCCGTCCTAACGTACCTCCTGGCCCGTCCTACCGTACCTCCTGGCCCGTCCTACCGTACCTCCTGGCCCGTCCTAACGTACCTCCTGGCCCGTCCTACCGTACCTCCTGGCCCGTCCTACCGTACCTCCTGGCCCGTCCTACCGTACCTCCTGACCCGTCCTAACGTTTCTCCTGGCCCGTCCTACCGTACCTCCTGGCCCGTCCTACCGTACATCCTGGCCCGTCCTACCGTACCTCCTGGCCCGTCCTACCGTACCTCCTGGCCCGTCCTAACGTACCTCCTGGCCCGCCCTACCGTACCTCCTGGCCCGTCCTACCGTACCTCCTGGCCCGTCCTACCGTACCTCCTGGCCCGTCCTACCGTACCTCCTGGCCCGCCCTACCGTACCTCCTGGCCCGTCCTAACGTACCTCCTGGCCCGTCCTACCGTACCTCCTGGCCCGTCCTACCGTACATCCTGGCCCGTCCTACCGTACCTCCTGGCCCGTCCTACCGTACCTCCTGGCCCGTCCTACCGTACCTCCTGGCCCGCCCTACCGTACCTCCTGGCCCGTCCTAACGTACCTCCTGGCCCGTCCTACCGTACCTCCTGGCCCGCCCTACCGTACCTCCTGGCCCGTCCAAATAAAATATTTAAATATTAATACTTTTTTTGGACAGAAGAGCACCGACAGAAAGACGCATCAATCACAGATAAATCATCCGAGTTACCGAAACAGCATCTCTCCGTCTCAGTATGTGTAGACCATGTATCTGATGCTGTCTGGACAGTGAAACAGCACCTCTCTGTCTCAGTATGTGTAGACCATGTATCTGATGCTGTCTGGACAGTGAAACAGCATTTCTCTGTCTCAGTATGTGTAGACCATGTATCTGATGCTGTCTGGACAGTGAAACAGCATCCTCTCTGTCTCAGTATGTGTAGACCATGTATCTGATGCTGTCTGGACAGTGAAACAGCACCTCTCTGTCTCAGTATGTGTAGACCATGTATCTGATGCTGTCTGGACAGTGAAACAGCACCTCTCTGTCTCAGCGTGTGTAGACCATGTATCTGATGCTGTCTGGACAGTGAAACAGCACCTCTCTGTCTCAGAATGTGTAGACCATGTATCTGATGCTGTCTGGACAGTGAAACAGCACCTTTCTGTCTCAGTATGTGTAGACCATGTATCTGATGCTGTCTGGACAGAGAAACAGCACCTCTCTGTCTCAGTATGTGTAGACCATGTATCTGATGCTGTCTGGACAGTGAAACAGCATCCTCTCTGTCTCAGTATGTGTAGACCATGTATCTGATGCTGTCTGGACAGTGAAACAGCACCTCTCTGTCTCAGTATGTGGAGACCATGTTTCTGATGCTGTCTGGACAGTGAAACAGCATCTCTCTGTCTCAGTATGTGTAGACCATGTTTCTGATGCTGTCTGGACAGTGAAACAGCATCTCTCTGTCTCAGCATGTGTTGACCATATATCTGATGCTGTCTGGACAGTGAAACAGCACCTCTCTGTCTCAGTATGTGGAGACCATGTTTCTGATGCTGTCTAGACAGTGAAACAGCGCCCCCTCTGTCTCAGTATGTGTAGACCATGTTTCTGATGCTGTCTGGACAGTGAAACAGCATCCTCTCTGTCTCTCTATGGGTAGACCATGTATCTGATGCTGTCTGGACAGTGAAACAGCACCTTTCTGTCTCAGTATGTGTAGACCATGTATCTGATGCTGTCTGGACAGTGAAACAGCGCCCCCTCTGTCTCTCTACATGTAGACCATGTTTCTGATGCTGTCTGGACAGTGAAAAAGCATCTCTCTGTCTCAGTATGTGTAGACCATGCATCTGATGCTGTCTGGACAGTGAAACAGCACCTCTCGGTCTCAGTATGTGTAGACCATGTTTCTTGATGCTGTCTGGACAGTGAAACAGCATCTCTCTGTCTCAGTATGTGTAGACCATGTATCTGATGCTGTCTGGACAGTGAAACAGCATCTCTCTGTCTCAGTATGTGTAGACCATGTTCTCAGAATATAATGCTGTCTGGCATGTCATACTCTTTTTGGCCAGACAGCATCATAGTAAGGCAGAGGGGGCGCTGTTTCGCTCGCTCGGATGCTTTCTCCTGGTGAGAAAGTTTCAGCCACCTGCGAATTGAAGGAAGGTTGGCGGGTGCACAGCGTGTCACGTCTGCTCCCTTCTCTTCCCTCCCCCCTGCCTCCCTCCTCCCCTTCCTCGCTCCACCCTACCTCTCTCCCTCCCTCTCTTCTCACCACATAATTATATCCCTCAGCTCATCTGCTCCCGCTCTTTCCTCCCCCTGGCGCTTGAGGGTGCCAGGTTGCCCTGCATCACGCACTCCTGCCATCCATCACGCACTCCTGCCATCCATCACGCACTCCTGCCATCCATCACGCACACCTGCCATCCATCACGCACACCTGCCATACATCACGCACTCCTGCCATCCATCACGCACTCTTGCCATTCATCACGCACACCTGGATATCCATCACGCACTCCTGCCATCCATCACGCACACCTGCCATCCATCACGCACTCCTGCCGTCCATCACGCACTCCTGCCATCCATCACGCACACCTGCCATCCATCACGCACTCCTGCCGTCCATCACGCACTCCTGCCATCCATCACGCACACCTGCCATCCATCACGCACTCCTGCCGTCCATCACGCACACCTGCCATCCATCACGCACTCCTGCCATCCATCCCGCACTCCTGGATATCCATCACGCACACCTGCCATCCATCACGCACTCCTGCCGTCCATCACACACACCAGGATATCCATCACGCACTCCTGGATATCCATCACGCACACCTGCCATCCATCACACACACCTGGATATCCATCATGCACTCCTGCAAATCCATCACGCACACCTGCCATCCATCACACACACCTGCCATCCATCACGCACACCTGCCTTCCCTCGTCACTCGCTTCAGCGTTATTGGACTCACCTGGACTCACTTATCACCTGCCTTCCCTTGTAACGCACTTTAAAAAAATGTTTTAAGTGATTTGTCTGACAAATCAGATCAAAACATCATGACTGGTTGTGTTCATTCAACATTAAAAGGGAATAATAGATTTTTAGAGTAAAATGACATGTCAGTTAATATAAAACCCATAGAAAATGTTGCACGCCCATAGGAGGTCACGTGAACCCCCCCTCCCCATGGAAATGAAATGCCCCGTCCAACTGATTGGTTGTGGCGCCGGCCCTGGAGTCTGGAACTCCTCCTCCCCATGGAAATGAAATGCCCCGTCCAACTGATTGGTTGTGGCGCCGGCCCTGGAGTCTGGAACTCCTCCTCCCCATGGAAATGAAATGCCCCGTCCAACTGATTGGTTGTGGCGCCGGCCCTGGAGTCTGGAACTCCTCCTCCCCATGGAAATGAAATGCCCCGTCCAACTGATTGGTTGTGGCGCCGGCCCTGGAGTCTGGAACTCCTCCTCCCCATGGAAATGAAATGCCCCGTCCAACTGATTGGTTGTGGCGCCGGCCCTGGAGTCTGGAACTCCTCCTCCCCATGGAAATGAAATGCCCCGTCCAACTGATTGGTTGTGGCGCCGGCCCTGGAGTCTGGAACTCCTCCTCCCCATGGAAATGAAATGCCCCGTCCAACTGATTGGTTGTGGCGCCGGCCCTGGAGTCTGGAACTCCTCCTCCCCATGGAAATGAAATGCCCCGTCCAACTGATTGGTTGTGGCGCCGGCCCTGGAGTCTGGAACTCCTCCTCCCCATGGAAATGAAATGCCCCGTCCAACTGATTGGTTGTGGCGCCGGCCCTGGAGTCTGGAACTCCTCCTCCCCATGGAAATGAAATGCCCCGTCCAACTGATTGGTTGTGGCGCCGGCCCTGGAGTCTGGAACTCCTCCTCCCCATGGAAATGAAATGCCCCGTCCAACTGATTGGTTGTGGCGCCGGCCCTGGAGTCTGGAACTCCTCCTCCCCATGGAAATGAAATGCCCCGTCCAACTGATTGGTTGTGGCGCCGGGCCTGGAGTCTGGAACTCCTCCTCCCCATGGAAATGAAATGCCCCGTCCAACTGATTGGTTGTGGCGCCGGGCCTGGAGTCTGGAACTCCTCCTCCCCATGGAAATGAAATGCCCTGTCCAACTGATTGGTTGTGGCGCCGGGCCTGGAGTCTGGAACTCCTCCTCCCCATGGAAATGAAATGCCCTGTCCAACTGATTGGTTGTGGCGCCGGGCCTGGAGTCTGGAACTCCTCCTCCACTGTCACCCTACTATGTCATCTCATCATGACTTTGTGCCTTTGATTACCAACATTACTGAAACGGATCCTTATAACAAATCCATCAGCTCACAAATAAAACCTCCCTTTATAGCTCTAACACCATTACCCCACACAGCCAGCCTGCAGAGAGAGAGAAGAGAGAGAGAGGAGAGAGAGAGAGGAGAGAGAGGAGAGAGAGAGAGAGAGAAGAGAGAGGAGAGAGAGGAGAGAGAGAGAAGAGACAGAGAGAGGAGAGAGAGAGAGAGAGGAGAGAGAGAGAGGAGAGAGAGAGAAGAGAGAGAGAGAGAGGCGAGAGAGAGGCGAGAGAGGAGAGAGAGAGAGAAGAGAGACAGAGAGAGGAGAGAGGAGAGAGGAGAGAGAGAGGAGAGAGAGGAGAGAGAGAGAGAAGAGAGACAGAGAGAGGAGAGAGAGAGAGAGGAGAGAGAGAGAGAAGAGAGAGAGAGACAGTGAGAAACAGATAGAGAGAGGGAGAGAGACAGAGAGAGAGAGAGGAGGGGGAGAGAGAGAGAGAGACAGTGAGAGAGAGGAGGGAGAGAGCGAGAGAGAGCTAGCCCCACTACTAATGACTTAGTAAATCCCATCCATATATTGCTTAGCAGCCGGGCGGCCAGGTGCCCCTCCTCTCCTCATGATTCACACTACAGCTTGGTGTGCTGCCGTTTTATTGGGTCATTTGTGGCACATCGCTGGCGATTGCAGCCATCCATCTTGGAGACAGTGTGTGCGTCATACCTCTGAAAACCAGGCTCAGTAGAACCTCTGGTCTGAATGAACTATGTTGAGGTGAGGTACATCCTGTCCTGGTATAACAGACAGGATGTTGAGGTGAGGTACATCCTGTCCTGGTATAACAGACAGGATGTTGAGGTGAGGTACATCCTGTCCTGGTATAACAGAAAGGAAGTTAAGGTGAGGTACATCCTGTCCTGGTATAACAGACAGGATGTTGAGGTGAGGTACATCCTGTCCTGGTATAACAGACAGGATGTTGAGGTGAGGTACATCCTGTCCTGGTATAACAGATATGATGTTGAGGTGAGGTACATCCTGTCCTGGTATAAAATACAGGATGTTGAGGTGAGGTACATCCTGTCCTGGTATAACAGACAGGGTTGAGGTGAGGTACATCCTGTCCTGGTATAACAGACAGGATGTTGAGGTGAGGTACATCCTGTCCTGGTATAACAGACAGGATGTTGAGATGAGGTACATCCTGTCCTGGTATAACAGACAGGATGTTAAGGTGAGGTACATCCTGTCCTGGTATAACAGACAGGATGTTGAGGTGAGGTACATCCTGTCCTGGTATAACAGACAGGATGTTGAGGTGAGGTACATCCTGTCCTGGTATAACAGACAGGATGTTGAGGTGAGGTACATCCTGTCCTGGTATAAAAGACAGGAAGTGGCTCTCAGTTTAAAGAACAACAACGTCCAGAGGAACCGAGGTGCACCAACTGTTATCACACCGGGAAATCAGATCATGGAGAAAGTGGAATCAAGGAGGAGGTTGTTTTAAATTAGATTAACTATTATGGGACACATGGAGGCAATTGAATTGACTCACGGATAGGTCATCTCTACTGTTTACTTGATACCTTAGTTGGAACACACATTCAAATTCAGTTACTTAAAGCACTATGAGGCGAGAAGCAGAACCGAGAGGTGTGGAGTCGACAAAAAAAATGTTGAGATTACTCCACACCTTAAGCACCAAGAATCAAAAAAGTCCACTCCATAAATTCTGGAAGGGTCCACCATAGCAGAACCGAGAGGTGTGTTATCAGAGCCAGAAATCAGAATCAGTGGAAGGAGGAGGGTGTTGTTGAGAGTAAACCATCCTTATTATGGGATGCCTGGTTAAAAGAATCAACTGACTATTGGATAGGAACGTCATGCTCACTTCATGAACTTGAAAGGATGAATGAGAGTACAGAGTACTATAGACAGATGTATCAGTCTGAATAACAAGGAGAGAGAACAGAATATTATAGACAGATGTATCAGTCTGAATAACAAGGAGAGAGTATTATAGACAGATGTATCAGTCTGAATAACAAGGAGAGAGTATTATAGACAGATGTATCAGTCTGATTAACAAGGAGAGTACAGAATATTATAGACAGATGTACCAGTCTGATTAACAAGGAGAGAGTATTATAGACAGATGTATCAGTCTGATTAACAAGGAGAGTACAGAATATTATAGACAGATGTACCAGTCTGATTAACAAGGAGAGAGTATTATAGACAGATGTATCAGTCTGATTAACAAGGAGAGTACAGAATATTATAGACAGATGTACCAGTCTGATTAACAAGGAGAGAGTATTATAGACAGATGTATCAGTCTGAATAACAAGGAGAGAGTTTATAGACAGATGTATCAGTCTGATTAACAAGGAGTACAGAGTATTATAGACAGATGTATCAGTCTGATTAACAAGGAGAGTACAGAATATTATAGACAGATGTACCAGTCTGATTAACAAGGAGAGAGTACAGAATATTATAGACAGATGTACCAGTCTGATTAACAAGGAGAGAGTACAGAGTATTATAGACAGATGTACCAGTCTGATTAACAAGGAGAGAGTAGTATAGACAGATGTATCAGTCTGATTAACAAGGAGTACAGAGTATTATAGACAGATGTATCAGTCTGATTAACAAGGAGTACAGAGTATTATAGACAGATGTATCAGTCTGATTAACAAGGAGAGAGTACAGAGTATTATAGACAGATGTACCAGTCTGATTAACAAGGAGAGAGTACAGAGTATTATAGACAGATGTACCAGTCTGATTAACAAGGAGAGAGTAGTATAGACAGATGTATCAGTCTGATTAACAAGGAGTACAGAGTATTATAGACAGATGTATCAGTCTGATTAACAAGGAGTACAGAGTATTATAGACAGATGTATCAGTCTGATTAACAAGGAGAGAGTACAGAGTATTATAGACAGATGTACCAGTCTGATTAACAAGGAGATAGTACAGAATATTATAGACAGATATATCAGTCTGATTAACAAGGAGAGAGTACAGAATATTATAGACAGATGTACCAGTCTGATTAACAAGGAGAGAGTACAGAATATTATAGACAGATGTACCAGTCTGAATAACAAGGAGAGAGTACAGAATATTATAGACAGATGTATCAGTCTGAATAACAAGGAGAGAGTATTATAGACAGATGTATCAGTCTGAATAACAAGGAGAGAGTACAGAATATTATAGACAGATGTATCAGTCTGATTAACAAGGAGTACAGAGTATTATAGACAGATGTATCAGTCTGATTAACAAGGAGTACAGAGTATTATAGACAGATGTATCAGTCTGATTAACAAGGAGTACAGAGTATTATAGACAGATGTATCAGTCTGATTAACAAGGAGAGAGTATTATAGACAGATGTATCAGTCTGATTAACAAGGAGAGAGTACAGAATATTATAGACAGATGTATCAGTCTGATTAACAAGGAGTACAGAGTATTATAGACAGATGTACCAGTCTGAATAACAAGGAGAGAGTACAGAATATTATAGACAGATGTACCAGTCTGATTAACAAGGAGAGAGTACAGAATATTATAGACAGATGTATCAGTCTGAATAACAAGGAGAGAGTACAGAATATTATAGACAGACGTACCAGTCTGAATAACAAGGAGAGAATATTATAGACAGATGTATCAGTCTGAATAACAAGGAGAGAGTACAGAATATTATAGACACATGTATCAGTCTGATTAACAAGGAGAGAGTATTATAGACAGATGTACCAGTCTGAATAACAAGGAGAGAGTATTATAGACAGATGTATCAGTCTGATTAACAAGGAGAGAGTACAGAATATTATAGACAGATGTATCAGTCTGAATAACAAGGAGAGAGTACAGAATATTATAGACAGACGTACCAGTCTGAATAACAAGGAGAGAATATTATAGACAGATGTATCAGTCTGAATAACAAGGAGAGAGTACAGAATATTATAGACACATGTATCAGTCTGATTAACAAGGAGAGAGTATTATAGACAGATGTATCAGTCTGAATAACAAGGAGAGAGTACATAATATTATAGACACATGTATCAGTCTGATTAACAAGGAGAGAGTATTATAGACAGATGTATCAGTCTGAATAACAAGGAGAGAGTATTATAGACAGATGTATCAGTCTGATTAACAAGGAGAGAGTACAGAATATTATAGACAGATGTATCAGTCTGAATAACAAGGAGAGAGTACGGAGGAGTATAGCGAAAGAGTCTGCAGCTATCAGCAAACGGCCTGCACTACACTACACATTGGTCATCTACAACGCATCAAAAGACAATAAGTGTGTGTTAATAGGAATCTACATCCAATACGTCATTTTAATGTTGCCGATGCAGCTTTGCAACTTCAGATGATTATTGAAGAGGCCCTGACCTACAGTATATTTCAAGAAAACAAATGGCCATTGGTTTTAAAAAAAAACAAACACACAAAAAAAAAACAAGCTCCTACAGGTTTTTAATTGTAAGCGGGGAGCGATTTCCTACCATAAGTCATTCTGGAAGGGCACTAGCAACCCTTCAGGAATTTCATTGCTTTAGAATACTGAGGCCAGCAAAAAAGAGAGAACAAGGGAGAGGGAGGGAGGGAGGGAGAGAGGGTGGGTGGGAGACAGAGAGGGAGGGAGAGAGGGTGGGGGAGAGGGCGGGGGAGAGGGAGACAGAGCGGGAGAGAGGGAGGGAGGGAGACAGAGCGGGAGAGAGGGTGGGCGGGAGGGAGGGAGAGAGGGTGGGCGTGAGGGAGGGAGAGAGGGTGGGCGGGAGGGAGGGAGAGAGGGAGGGAGAGAGGGTGGGCGGGAGACAGAGAGGGAGGGAGAGAGGGTGGGGGAGAGGGCGGGAGAGAGGGAGACAGAGCGGGAGAGAGGGAGGGAGGGAGACAGAGAGAGAGACAGAGATGAACTGTCTTTGGAGACGCTCCAAGTTACAGGCAACGCAGTGTGGACTGGAGACTAGGAGTTAGCTGAATGCCCACAGGCAAGGCAGTGTGGACTGGAGACTAGGAGTTAGCTGAAAGCCCACAGACAAGGCAGTGTGGACTGGAGACTAGGAGTTAGCTGAAAGCCCACAGACAAGGCAGTGTGGACTGGAGACTAGGAGTTAGCTGAAAGCCCACAGGCAAGGCAGTGTGGACTGGAGACTAGGAGTTAGCTGAAAGCCCACAGATAAGGCAGTGTGGACTGGAGACTAGGAGTTAGCTGAAAGCCCACAGGCAAGGCAGTGTGGACTGGAGACTAGGAGTTAGCTGAAAGCCCACAGACAAGGCAGTGTGGACTGGAGACTAGGAGCTAGCTGAAAGCCCACAGGCAAGGCAGTGTGGACTGGAGACTAGGAGTTAGCTGAAAGCCCACAGACAAGGCAGTGTGGACTGGAGACTAGGAGTTAGCTGAATGCCCACAGACAAGGCAGTGTGGACTGGAGACTAGGAGTTAGCTGAAAGCCCACAGACAAGGCAGTGTGGACTGGAGACTAGGAGTTAGCTGAAAGCCCACAGACAAGGCAGTGTGGACTGGAGACTAGGAGTTAGCTGAAAGCCCACAGACAAGGCAGTGTGGACTGGGGACTAGGAGTTAGCTGAAAGCCCACAGACAAGGCAGTGTGGACTGGAGACTAGGAGTTAGCTGAAAGCCCACAGACAAGGCAGTGTGGACTGGGGACTAGGAGTTAGCTGAAAGCCCACAGACAAGGCAGTGTGGACTGGAGACTAGGAGTTAGCTGAAAGCCCACAGACAAGGCAGTGTGGACTGGAGACTAGGAGTTAGCTGAAAGCCCACAGACAAGGCAGTGTGGACTGGAGACTAGGAGTTAGCTGAAAGCCCACAGACAAGGCAGTGTGGACTGGAGACTAGGAGTTAGCTGAAAGCCCACAGACAAGGCAGTGTGGACTGGGGACTAGGAGTTAGCTGAAAGCCCACAGGTAAGGCCGTGTGGACTGGAGACTAGGAGTTAGCTGAAAGCCCACAGACAAGGCAGTGTGGACTGGGGACTAGGAGTTAGCTGAAAGCCCACAGACAAGGCAGTGTGGACTGGGGACTAGGAGTTAGCTGAAAGCCCACAGGTAAGGCCGTGTGGACTGGAGACTAGGAGTTAGCTGAAAGCCCACAGGCAAGGCAGTGTGGACTGGAGACTAGGAGTTAGCTGAAAGCCCACAGACAAGGCAGTGTGGACTGGAGACTAGGAGTTAGCTGAAAGCCCACAGACAAGGCAGTGTGGACTGGAGACTAGGAGTTAGCTGAAAGCCCACAGACAAGGCAGTGTGGACTGGAGACTAGGAGTTAGCTGAAAGCCCACAGGCAAGGCAGTGTGGACTGGAGACTAGGAGTTAGCTGAAAGCCCACAGACAAGGCAGTGTGGAC
Organism: Oncorhynchus clarkii lewisi; assembly: GCF_045791955.1. NCBI lineage: Eukaryota > Metazoa > Chordata > Actinopteri > Salmoniformes > Salmonidae > Oncorhynchus > Oncorhynchus clarkii. The sequence continues at coordinate 47,809,155 of NC_092172.1, read as the reverse complement.
TGGAGACTAGGAGTTAGCTGAAAGCCCACAGACAAGGCAGTGTGGACTGGAGACTAGGAGTTAGCTGAAAGCCCACAGACAAGGCAGTGTGGACTGGAGACTAGGAGTTAGCTGAAAGCCCACAGACAAGGCAGTGTGGACTGGAGACTAGGAGTTAGCTGAATGCCCACAGACAAGGCAGTGTGGACTGGAGACTAGGAGTTAGCTGAAAGCCCACAGACAAGGCAGTGTGGACTGGAGACTAGGAGTTAGCTGAAAGCCCACAGACAAGGCAGTGTGGACTGGAGACTAGGAGTTAGCTGAAAGCCCACAGACAAGGCAGTGTGGACTGGAGACTAGGAGTTAGCTGAAAGCCCATAGGCAAGGCAGTGTGGACTGGGGACTAGGAGTTAGCTGAAAGCCCACAGACAAGGCAGTGTGGACTGGAGACTAGGAGTTAGCTGAAAGCCCACAGGCAAGGCAGTGTGGACTGGGGACTAGGAGTTAGCTGAAAGCCCAAATGTAGGTGGCAGAGAAGAGAAGAACGGGTAGTGCCCGCTGAAATTATTTACTACAAAAAATATGATATACGCTGCATTTGAAAAGTAGTCAGACCCCTTGACCTTTTCCCCCCCCAAAAAAAATTACTTTACAGCCTTATTCTAAAATAGATTAAATAAATTTTAAAAAATCCTCGGTGCATCAAAACTGGGACCGAGAGACTGAACAACAGCTTCTATCTCCGTAACGATTCTTGTCCTCTTCTTCTGACGAGGAGTAGCAAGGATCGGATCAAAATGCAGCGTGATATGTATCCATAATGATTTAATTATTTATTTTAATTAATACAAAATACAAAATAACAAGAGAATCAAAATGAAAACAGAAACCGTCCCGAATGGTGCAAACACTGAAATGGAAAAATAAATAAACACCCACAAAACACAGGTGGGAAAAGGCTACCTAAGTATGATTCTCAATCAGAGACAACTAACGACACCTGCCTCTGATTTGACAACCATACCAGGCCAAACTCAAAAATCAACATAGAAAAACAAACATAGACTGCCCACCCCGACTCACGCCCAGAGAGAATGATTTATTTCAGCTTTTATTTCTTTCATCACATTCCCAGTGGATCAGAATATTACATACACTCAATTAGTATTTGGTAGCACTGCCTTTAAATTGTTATGTCAAGCGTTTCGGGTAGCCTTCCACAAGCTTCCCACAATAATTTGGGTGAATTTTGGCCCATTCCTCCTGACAGAGCTGGTGTAACTGAGTCAGGTTTGTAGGCCTCCTTGCTCGCACACGCTTTTTCAGATCTGCCCACAAATTTTCTATAGGGTTGAGGTCAGGTCTTTGTGATGGCCACTACAATACCTTGACTTTGTTGGCCTTAAGCCATTTTGACACAACTTTGGAAGTATGCTTGGGGTCATTGTCCATTTGGAAGACACATTTGAGACCAAGCTTTAACTTCCTGACTGATGTCTTGAGATGTTGCTTCAATATATCCACATAATTTTCCTCCCTCATGATGCCATCTATTTTGTGAAGTTCACCAGTCCCTCCTGCAGCAAAGCACCCCCACAACATGACGCTACCTCCCAAGTGCTTCACGGTTGGGATGGTGTTCTTCGGCTTGCAAGCCTCCCCCTTTTTCCTCCAAACATGACGATGGTCATTATGACCAATCAGTTCCCTATTGGTTTCATCAGACCAGAGGACATTTCTCCAAAAAGTACGATCTTTGTCCCCATGTGCAGTTGCAAACCGAAGTCTGGCTTTTTTATGGCGGTTTTGGAGCAGTGGCTTCTTCCTTGCTGAGCGGCCTTCCAGGTTATGTCGATATAGGACTTGTTTTACTGTGGATATAGATACTTTTGTACCTGCTTCCTCCATTATCTTCATAAGATCCTTTGCTGTTGTTCTGGGATTGATTTGCACTTTTCGCACCAAAGTACGTTCATCTCTAGGAGACAGAACGCGTCTCCTTCCTGAGCGGTATGATGGCTGCGTGGTCCCATGGTGTTTATACTTGCGTACTATTGTTTGTACAGATGAACGTGGTACCTTCAGGCATTTGGAAATTGCTACCAAGAATGAACCTGACTTGTGGAGATCTACAATTTTTTTTCTGAGGTCTTGGCTGATTTCTTTTGATTTTCCCATGACGTCAAGCAAAGAGGCACTGAGTTTGAAGGTAGGCCTTGAAATACATCCACAGGTACACCTCCAATTGACTCAAATGATGTCAATTAGCCTATCACAAGCTTCTAAAGCCATGACATCATTTTCTGGAATTTTCCAAGCTGTTTAAAGCCACAGTCAACTTAGTGTATGTAAACTTCTGACCCACTGGAATTGTGATACAGTGAATTATAAGTGAAATAATCTGTCTGTAAACAATTGTTGAAAAAAATTACTTGTGTCATGCACGAAGTAGATGTCCTAACCGACTTGCCAAAACTACAGTTTGTTAACAAGATATTTGTGGAGTGGTTGAAAAACGAGTTAATGACTCCAACCTAAGTGTATGTAAACGTCCGACTTCAACAGTGAATGGTTTAACATGAACAGCACTAGCTAGCTAGCTAAACTAGCTAAACTAGCTAAACTCAGCTCATCATCAATGGTATCAAATACATCAAAAACATGGTTGGCAAATAGACAACGAGCTGTCTATATTGATGTGGTTACAATTACTAAACATTTGGATAAACAAATCATTTATGAAAACATGATGTGATGTACGACAGGTTTGTGTTTCAGAAAAGTTGATGACGTCTTTTGTAACTTGCATCGGCCAACAGAAATTGCGTCCAAATTGCTTCATGTGACACAGGTTTCAGACACATGGCATAAAGCCAAGGCTAAATGTGTAGAATTTCAGGAAATTAGCTTAAAAACAGCTATATTTTTACCAGAAAGGTGAGATGTTAACCTTAATTTCATGAAGTTGCAGCTGCTGGCTGGGCTTGGTTAAACTCATGAAGATTGCAGCTGCTGGCTGGGCTTGGTTAAACTCATGAAGATTGCAGCTGCTGGCTGGGCTTGGTTAATCTAATGAAGATTGCAGCTGCTGGCTGGGCTTGGTTAATCTAATGAAGATTGCAGCTGCTGGCTGGGCTTGGTTAATCTAATGAAGATTGCAGCTGCTGGCTGGGCTTGGTTAAACTCATGAAGATTGCAGCTGCTGGCTGGGCTTGGTTAATCTAATGAAGATTGCAGCTGCTGGCTGGGCTTGGTTAATCTAATGAAGATTGCAGCTGCTGGCTGGGCTTGGTTAATCTAATGAAGATTGCAGCTGCTGGCTGGGCTTGGTTAAACTCATGAAGATTGCAGCTGCTGGCTGGGCTTGGTTTCCAATGGAGGAAGTGCTTTAACCCATTCTTAGTTTGTGAATTCTAAATTCTGTACTGGACTAGTTACACAGAGACTGCTGAGGGGAAAACCTGCTTATAATATGGGCCGGAATGAAGCGAATGGAACGGCGTCAATGACCTGGAAACCATGGAAACCATGTGTTTGATATCATTCCACTGATTCCGCTCCAGTTATTACCACGAGCCCGTTCTCCCCAAATCAAGGTGCCACCAACCTCCTGTGCTGTGTGACAATAATCCCTATGAGCACGAGACAGTACGTATTTTTCAACAGTATTGTGCTCACTGGGTTAAGTAGCCATTGCAGCCTCAGTCCATATTCGTCACGTGTTAATAAAGGGAAGTGCAATTAACTGTCTCCGATCCACTGTGTTAACATACGGATGGTAAAGCACGTGTACTGTAGAAAATAAACTTACTGTAGGATTTCTTTGCGCGTGAAGAATGTGCAGTCCTGGAAAGAGACAAAGGAACGTTAAAATCCCGTTTGAATGAACAGACTAGACTAGCAGAACAAAGATAGTAGGTTTAAATGATTGGGCGGTGTGGCAGCAGCTCTCATTTGATGCCAACCATTGGGCACTAAACCCTGGGAGTGTTTAGATGAGGTACTCCATGCTCAATGGGGTTTACCACAAATCAAAGCTTTTACGTGGCGTTATTATGAAACGAGCTCATTTATTCCTTTGTTTGGTGGTAACCAAACCTGTACACCTCAGCGATAATTTAGCGTGCGCTGGCAAATTGACACCCTATTTCATATACAGCGCACTACTTTTGATGAGGGTTCTGGTAATAGGGAATAGGGTGCCGTTTGGGATGAAATTTTACAGTATATAGCCAGTAGTCCACCTACCTGGGACTTCTCTCAACCACCCAACAATAAACAACTATAGCGCACGGAAAATGATCCGTGTGTAAGAGAAAGATACATTTGCGTGAAAATAAACTTATTTTCATTATTGTCATTTGCAATTCATCATGCCGGATTAATTTCCTGAGGTTTTCGATTAAAAATATGGATTAATAAACATAAATTGGCCTATCTAAACTACTTAATCCACACACAAAAAATAATGTTGAATGTTACATGTATTTGATATGACAATATGGAAATTAAGTAGCCTAAATGAGATGAAGAAAAAAAACATTTGAACACATTTTACCTGATATGCCTCGAACTGTTCATCAGTAAATATCGTTTGCTTATTACCCATCCTGGTTGAGTATTTTCCCCATCACACAGATACATTACATTGGACGTTCGTGACGTGCTTATTTCTGTTTCAGTCATTTAAAGACGACATCATCGCATTATCTTGTGAAAGATTTCATTCATAAAAACCCAACGTGGATTTAACGAACAAAAACGCGTTGATTAGAAATGCAAAATCTCAAAGAACAGGTGATTTTGTAAAGAGGTGTGACGAAAAAGACCAAATATATTCCTTTCCCTGCATCCTTGGAGCGGCAGCGTGGTGAGGGTAGGTAGGGTACCACTGACTCTGCCCTTGATGAACGTTGTCTCATCACTGGACTGTTTCAGGATGTTGCAGCCGATACAGTAGCCTACCGTCGCAGACCAAGGCAAGCCAGCAGGCGGCGTCATTTAGGCAGCCAGGTGGTCAGATCTGTCCAGCTATGTGATGGGTTCCTATGGTATATGGTGCCACATTACGCTGCTTTTTAAAACAGAAGTTATATACAGTAAATCTAACGGAAGCTCCTGTATAGAGATCTAACGGAAGCTACTGTCTAGAGAGTTAACAGAAGCTACTGTATGGAGATCTAACGGAAGCTACTGTCTAGAGAGCTAACGGAAGCTACTGTCCAGAGAGCTAACAGATGCCACTATAGTTTTGAATATAAAAATATGAAGAAATATGGATTATATCCAGAGAGGAATCTGTCATTTTAAAATGTAATAGAAGTTTAAATGACTCACAGATAAGATTACACAATACTAGTAAGGACAAATGTCAAAGACGACCTAGACTGGTAAATGTTAATAAATAGACAAGTCCTTTGTACCAATGTACTTAGGATACTTACATGTAAAACATTAACGGAGAGACTGGATGGAAAATGTGTGAACTGTGAATGAACTGCAGCTTGCAGGCTACCGGTCTGTCTTTCTCTCTTCTCTCTGCAGATTTACAGAACATGAAATGAGACACTATTTTATAGGAATATAGGTGTCCTCATACCTGCAACCAATCACAGCACACAACCAATTAATTCTAACAGACCAATAAGCTCACAGTTCCAAATAACATGATTGCTGTAGTTCACTTATGGAGGTACACGCCCCTGTTACATGTGATAATTATATGGCCCCGAAAGTCTACATTTGTAGACTACTTTACATGTGGTCATTATATGGCCCCTATAGTAGTAGACTACTTTACATGTGGCAATTATATGGCCCCTATAGTAGTAGACTACTTTACATGTGGCAATTATATGGGCCCCTACAGTAGTAGACTACTTTACATGTGGCAATTATATGGGCCCCTACAGTAGTAGACTACTTTACATGTGGCAATTATATGGGCCCCTACAGTAGTAGACTACTTTACATGTGGCAATTATATGGGCCCCTACAGTAGTAGACTACTTTACATGTGGCAATTATATGGGCCCCTACAGTAGTAGACTACTTTACATGTGGCAATTATATGGCCCCTATAGTAGTAGACTACTTTACATGTGGCAATTATATGGCCCCTACAGTAGTAGACTACTTTACATGTGGCAATTAAATGGGCCCCTACAGTAGTAGACTACTTTACATGTGGCAATTATATGGGCCCCTACAGTAGTAGACTACTTTACATGTGGCAATTATATGGCCCCTACAGTAGTAGACTACTTTACATGTGGCAATTATATGGCCCCTATAGTAGTAGACTACTTTACATGTGGCAATTATATGGCCCCTACAGTAGTAGACTACTTTACATGTGGCAATTAAATGGGCCCCTACAGTAGTAGACTACTTTACATGTGGCAATTATATGGGCCCCTACAGTAGTAGACTACTTTACATGTGGCAATTATATGGCCCCTACAGTAGTAGACTACTTTACATGTGGCAATTATATGGGCCCCTACAGTAGTAGACTACTTTACATGTGGCAATTACATGGGCCCCTACAGTAGTAGACTACTTTACATGTGGCAATTATATGGGCCCCTACAGTAGTAGACTACTTTACATGTGGCAATTATATAGGCCCCTACATTAGTAGACTACTTTACATGTGGCAATTATATGGGCCCCTACAGTAGTAGACTACTTTACATGTGGCAATTATATGGCCCCTATAGTAGTAGACTACTTTACATGTGGCAATTATATGGGCCCCTACAGTAGTAGACTACTTTACATGTGGCAATTATATGGGCCCCTGCAGTAGTAGACTACTTTACATGTAATAAAAATATGGCCCCTACAGTAGTAGGCTACTTTACATGTGATAATGATATGGCCCCTGGACTGTGATCACACAGTCCCCCGGAACAGCTGGTACTCTCATGCATGGTTCAGTGTTGCTTGCCTCAAAGCAAGCATAGAAGACATTTAGCTCATCAGGTAGGTTCACATCACCTCAATACCATCAGATGAATCCTGGAAAATATTCCAGTCTGTGCTAGCGACGTCCTGTAGCTTAGCATCAATGAGCGCCTCCTGTTTGAGTTTTTGCTTGTAAACAGGAATCAGGAGGATAGAGTTACGGTCAGATTTGCCAAATGGAGGGCGTGGGAGAGCTTCGAATGTGTCTCTGTGTGTGGAGTAAAGGTGATCTAGAGTTTTGTCTACTCTAGTTGCACGTGTGACATACTGGTAGAAATGAGGTAAAAAATAATAATTTCAGTTCCACTGCAATAAAATCACTGGCCTCAAGAAGCGTCACCTCTTGATGAGCAATTTCATGTTTTCTTATGGCCCTATGCAGCTGGCCGAGTGCGGTCTTAGTGCATCGGTTTGTGATGGTAAATAGACGGCTACAAAAAACATAGATAAAAACCCTGTGGCCTTTAATAAAAGGTTAGATCCATAGTCTGAATCTGTAGTCCTATAATAATAGGTTATATCCATAGTCTGAATCTGTAGTCCTATAGTAATAGGTTAGATCCATAGTATGAATCTGTAGTCCTATAACAATAGGTTATATCCATAGTCTGAATCTGTAGTCCTATAACAATAGGTTATACCCATAAAGGTCTGAATCTGTAGTCCTATAACAATAGGTTATATCCATAGTCTGAATCTGTAGTCCTATAACAATAGGTTATATCCATAGTATGAATCTGTAGTCCTATAACAATAGGTTATACCCATAGTCTGAATCTGTAGTCCTATAATAATAGGTTATATCCATAGTATGAATCTGTAGTCCTATAACAATAGGTTATACCCATAGTATGAATCTGTAGTCCTATAACAATAGGTTAGATCCATAGTCTGAATCTGTAGTCCTATAATAATAGGTTAGATCCATAGTCTGAATCTGTAGTCCTATAATAATAGGTTAGATCCATAGTCTGAATCTGTAGTCCTATAATAATAGGTTAGATCCATAGTCTGAATCTGTAGTCCTATAACAATAGGTTAGATCCATAGTCTGAATCTGTAGTCCTATAATAATAGGTTAGATCCATAGTCTGAATCTGTAGTCCTATAACAATAGGTTAGATCCATAGTCTGAATCTGTAGTCCTATAGTAATAGGTTAGATCCATAGTCTGAATCTGTAGTCCTATAACAATAGGTTATACCCATAAAGGTCTGAATCTGTAGTCCTATAACAATAGGTTATATCCATAGTCTGAATCTGTAGTCCTATAACAATAGGTTATACCCATAGTATGAATCTGTAGTCCTTTAATAATAGGTTATACCCATAAAGGTCTGAATCTGTAGTCCTATAACAATAGGTTATACCCATAGTATGAATCTGTAGTCCTATAATAATAGGTTATACCCATAGTATGAATCTGTAGTCCTATAACAATAGGTTATATCCATAGTATGAATCTGTAGTCCTATAATAATAGGTTATACCCATAGTATGAATCTGTAGTCCTATAATAATAGGTTAGATCCATAGTATGAATTTGTTTCTCTACAGATGAAGCTAGCGTGATGAACAAAGAGAAGGGAAGCCTGCTATCTGGTGGTGGACATATGTACTGTAGAAAGGATTGGATGGAGGGTGTATCAGTGGTGTCAAACTCATTCAATGGAGGACCTAATGCAGGGGTATTCCACTCTTACCCCTCTACAGGGTTTCCCAAACTCAGTCCGGGGGCACGTTTTGGTTGTTGCTTTAGCACTACACAGCTGATTCAAATGACCAAGCGTTGATTGTGTAGTCAATGCATCCAGGTGGGATCCCAGGACTGAGTTGGGAAAACACTGTCCTATGAGCCTGCTGGTTTTCTGTTCTACCTGATAATTAATTGTACCCACCTGGTGTCTAAGGTCTAAATCCGTCCCTGATTAGGGTTAAAAAAAAAACGCAGTGGATCTGGCTTCCATGTCCAGAGTTGAGTTTGAGGGGCCTAGTGTCTGCTGGTTTCATTAGTTGTTCCTTTAAATTAAGACCTAGACAACCAGGTGAGGGGAGTTCCTAACTAATTAGGGACATTAATTCATCAATCAAACACAAGGGAGGAGTGAAAACCCGCAGACACTCGGCCCTCTGGAATGAGTTTGACACTCAACTATGAAGTACATAGTTGAGTTGTACAACAAAGTAGAAGTGGTGGAACCAAACGTCATACTTCTAGTAAAAGTTAAAATATCTTAAAAGAAAATGACTCAAGTAAAAGTCACCCAGTAAAATACTATTTGAGTAAAAGTCTAAATGTATTTGTTTTTAAATATACTTAAGTATTAAAAGTAAATGTAATGGCTAAAATATACTTATGTATCAAAAGTAAAAGTATAAATAATTTAAAAATATATATTAAGCAAACCGGGGGATAGCCAAGGGCACACTCCAACACTCCAACACTCCAACCATAATTTACAAACGAAGCATTTGTGTTTTGTGAGTCCTCCAGATCAGAGGCTAGAATGGATGACCAGGGATGTTCTCTGTTTAGTGAGTCCTCCAGATCAGAGGCTAGAATGGATGACCAGGGATGTTCTCTGTTTAGTGAGTCCTCCAGATCAGAGGCTAGTAGGGATGACCAGGGAGGTTCTCTGTTTAGTGAGTCCTCCAGATCAGAGGCTAGTAGGGATGACCAGGGATGTTCTCTGTTTAGTGAGTCCTCCAGATCAGAGGCAGTAGGGCTGACCAGGGATATTCTCTGTTTAGTGAGTCCTCCAGATCAGAGGCAGTAGGGATGACCAGGGATATTCTCTGTTTAGTGAGTCCTCCAGATCAGAGGCAGTAGAGATGACCAGGGATGTTCTCTGTTTAGTGAGTCCTCCAGATCAGAGGCAGTAGGGATGACCAGGGATGTTCTCTGTTTAGTGACTCCTCCAGATCAGAGGCTAGTAGGGCTGACCAGGGATATTCTCTGTTTAGTGAGTCCTCCAGATCAGAGGCTAGTAGGGCTGACCAGGGATATTCTCTGTTTAGTGAGTCCTCCAGATCAGAGGCTAGTAGGGCTGACCAGGGATGTTCTCTGTTTAGTGAGTCCTCCAGATCAGAGGCTAGTAGGGCTGACCAGGGATGTTCTCTGTTTAGTGAGTCCTCCAGATCAGAGGCAGTAGGGATGACCAGGGATGTTCTCTGTTTAGTGAGTCCTCCAGATCAGAGGCAGTAGGGATGACCAGGGATGTTCTCTGTTTAGTGAGTCCTCCAGATCAGAGGCAGCAGGGATGACCAGGGATGTTCTCTGTTTAGTGAGTCCTCCAGATCAGAGGCAGTAGGGATGACCAGGGATGTTCTCTGTTTAGTGAGTCCTCCAGATCAGAGACAGTAGGGATGACCAGGGATGTTATCTGTTTAGTGAGTCCTCCAGATCAGAGGCTAGTAGGGAGGACCAGGGATGTTCTCTGTTTAGTGAGTCCTCCAGATCAGAGGCTAGTAGGGATGACCAGGGATGTTCTCTGTTTAGTGAGTCCTCCAGATCAGAGGCTAGTAGGGATGACCAGGGATGTTCTCTGTTTAGTGAGTCCTCCAGATCAGAGGCAGTAGGGATGACCAGGGATATTCTCTTGATAAGTGCGTGGATTGGACCATTTTCCTGTCCTGGGAAAAATAGAAATAGGTAAGTACAGATACCGAAAAAACGATCCAAAACTATTACCTTAAAGTATTTTCACTTAAATATTTTACACCACTGCAAAGTAGACATATTATGTCGATCAAAAACAGTAATGTTCAACATGAAAGCATTTCAATAAACTAATACATCACGGATTTGTTTCACGCTGTAGTATTAAGATAAACAGACATTAGATACGTTGCTTATGGTACGTTTTTTTCACGCAGGTGACTACGTCATCGTTTCCCACCCCGGAAGTCCCGTTAACGTCAGAGCGGGTGCAGGACCACATTAACACAGGACTATGGCTAGCAACGTGTGGAGGTCAATGGTAAGAAAATGCCGTTTGTCAGCGTAAAGATAATCGAATGTAACTTGGCCATGTATTGGATTTATGTTTGTGTAATGTAAGTTCGTGTTCGGATGACTTTGTCGGTTGTATAATGTTGTTTCCATGGGTTTTCTGTGAGGCCTTTTTACTGTGCGTGTGTCCTTGTCCTGCTACTACCGTAGCGAGCTATGCTATTAACCAACCGCTTTTTTATCCGCCTAATGCTTGACAAGTGACATTTCGTGTTTGTCAATATGTTTTGTGATTCAATCACACTCGACTAGAGATAGTGTGTGGATGTTGTTGTGATACGTTTTATCTGCGCGGTAGTAATTTAACCTTCCGTTTATTGTCCTCCTCCAGCTCTCTCACGTCGTGGGGGCGGCAAAGAGACCGACGGTATGTTTCAGAAGGGGGGTAAGTCATGGACTGACAAATAGACAAGTCTACACCTGTTTTTTAATGAACTTCTCCCTCGTTGACAAAAAGTAGAAAATGATGTAATTCATGATCCAGTGTGTTTAGTGCTAATATGTAATCCCTCTAAAAACAGATTTAAAAGCGGGTTGTTTTCTCTTTACAGCTGCAAACGGTTACGTTAATTCCTGGGGATGGAATCGGTCCAGAAATATCCGTGGCGGTCATGAAGATTTTCGAGGCTGCTAAGGTAAGCTGGAAAAGCTGTCAAACTCTCTCTCACACACACAGCACATTGTAGGGTTAATAGCAGAACATGCCATTGGCATGGAAAGATGGACAGCACATTGAGCCCCAGTCCTTCCTGTACCATTCTGTGTCCTCTCTCTCTCTTACCACCCGTTAGGTTCCCATCCAGTGGGAGGAGAGGAATGTGACCGCTATCCAGGGCCCAGGAGGTAGATGGATGATCCCTCCAGACTGTAAGGAGTCTATGGACAGGACCCTGATCGGGTTAAAAGGTAGGTAGCAGTTACAGAGATCTTATGGTAGTAGCTACCTGCATGGTCATGATGGACATAGTGTACTGAAGTCAGCTGGAATAAAGAACATCATGCAGGCGGCATCATAGGGGGTAGTATGCTGGGTTTAGTATGCAGGTTTCATAAGGGATAGTATGCAGGGGTTCATAGGGGGTAGTATGCAGGGTTCATAAGGGATAGTATGCAGGGGATAGTATGCAGGGGTTCATAGGGGAAAGTATGTAGGGGGTAGTATGCAGGGGTTCATAGGGGGTAGTATGCAGGGTTCATAGGGGGTAGTATGCAGGGGTTCATAGGGGATAGTATGCAGGGTTCATAGGGGATAGTATGCAGGGGTTCATAGGGGGTAGTATGCAGGGTTCATAAGGGATAGTATGCAGGGGATAGTATGCAGGGGTTCATAGGGGATAGTATGTAGGGGATGGTATGCAGGGTTTATAGGGGATGGTATGTAGGGGGTAGTATGTAGGGGGTAGTATGCAGGGTTAATAGGGGATAGTATGCAGGGGGTAGTATGCAGGGGTTCATAGGGGAAAGTATGTAGGGGGTAGTATGCAGGGGTTCATAGGGGAAAGTATGCAGGGGGTAGTATGTAGGGGATAGTATGCAGGGGTTCATAGGGGGTAGTATGCAGGGGTCATAAGGGATAGTATGCAGGGGATAGTATGCAGGGGATAGTATGCAGGGGTTCATAGGGGGTAGTGTGCAGGGGTTTATAGGGGATGGTATGCAGGGTTTATAGGGGATGGTGTGGAAGCCCGTCTAGAGGTCAGGTGGCTGGTGTGGAAGCCCGTCTAGAGGACTGGTGTGGAAGCCCGTCTAGAGGACTGGTGTGGAAGCCCGTCTAGAGGACTGGTGTGGAAGCCCGTCTAGAGGACTGGTGTGGAAGCCCGTCTAGAGGACTGGTGTGGAAGCCCGTCTAGAGGACTGGTGTGGAAGCCCGTCTAGAGGACTGGTGTGGAAGCCCGTCTAGAGGACTGGTGTGGAAGCCCGTCTAGAGGACTGGTGTGGAAGCCCGTCTAGAGGACTGGTGTGGAAGCCCGTCTAGAGGACTGGTGTGGAAGCCCGTCTAGAGGACTGGTGTGGAAGCCCGTCTAGAGGACTGGTGTGGAAGCCCGTCTAGAGGTCAACATGTCTATGCTCCAGTACATCCCCGTCTTCAGTAGACGCAAACAGAAAACGTTTTGCGATGGAACATTGGGAAAAGTATTTTATTCTACCTGTACGGAGTCTTTCCTTGTTTGTCTGTTTATTTCCATTTGGTTCCTAATGAACAGTAAACTGTTTTTTATATATATTTCCACACGGAGGTTGGACCAATACTGTGATGTTTTGAAAATGAGGATAATGTCCTTTTAGAGTAAGAGCTGTTTTAAAAGACCACCTGCAATGTTATGATGGGATGGAGTTTAGTCTGCCTGGTGATGGGGTGGAGTTTAGTCTGCCTGGTGACATCACCTGCAATGTTATGGTGGGGTGGAGTTTAGTCTGTCTGGTGACATCACCTGCAATGTTATGATGGGATGGAGTTTAGTCTGCCTGGTGATGGGGTGGAGTTTAGTCTGCCTGGTGACATCACCTGCAATGTTATGGTGGGGTGGAGTTTAGTCTGTCTGGTGACATCACCTGGAATGTTATGATGGGGTGGAGTTTAGTCTGTCTGGTGACATCACCTGAAATGTTATGGTGGGGTGGAGTTTAGTCTGCCTGGTGATGTTATGATGGGGTGGGGTTTAGTCTGTCTGGTGATGTTATGATGGGATGGAGTTTAGTCTGTCTGGTGATGTTATGATGGGGTGGAGTTTAGTCTGTCTGGTGGTGATATGATGGGGTGGAGTTTAGTCTGCCTGGTGACATCACCTGAAATGTTATGATGGGATGGAGTTTAGTCTGCCTGGTGATGTTATGATGGGATGGAGTTTAGTCTGCCTTGTGATGGGGTGGAGTTTAGTCTGCCTGGTGACATCACCTGAAATGTTATGATGGGATGGAGTTTAGTCTGCCTGGTGACGTTATGATGGGATGGAGTTTAGTCTGTCTGGTGATGTTATGATGGGGGGAGTTTAGTCTGCCTGGTGACATCACCTGAGATGTTATGATGGGTTGGAGTTTAGTCTGCCTGGTGACATCACCTGAGATGTTATGATGGGTTGGAGTTTAGTCTGTCTGGTGACCTCTGCCAATAACAGCTAGTTTTCAGTTTTCCCCTCACCACTCCGACCAATCACAGACAGTCCTGAGAAGTTGCTCTTTGCGAAGAAGCTATTTTGGTTACCTTTTTAAATGATCACAATAAGGTGTTCCGTTGTTATCCAGAAATGATTTGATATTGAGATAAAAAGGTCTGCATTGGTCTTTTAACCCCCCCCCCTCTGTGTGTAGGCCCCCTGAAGACCCCCATCGCAGCCGGCCACCCCTCCATGAACCTGCTCCTCAGGAAGACCTTTGACCTGTACGCCAACGTGCGCCCCTGCGTGTCCATCGAGGGCTACAAGACCCCCTACACCGACGTGGACCTGGTCACCATCAGAGAGAACACTGAGGGAGAGTACAGCGGAATCGAGCACATAGTAAGTCGCTATGGTTACCGCGGTCACGTTCTGTAGGAGAGAAATGGGACAAAGTTGTGAGTGAAACCATTTAAAAAAAAAAAAATTATGTGTGGATTTCAAACTGAATCTGTAAAATGCCTACAGCTAACACTGACTACAGAGGAATAGACCAGGAGCAGTAGCTACAGCTAACACTGACTACAGAGGAATAGACCAGGGGGCAGTAGCTACAGCTAACACTGACTACAGAGGAATAGACCAGGGAGCAGTAGCTACAGCTAACACTGACTACAGAGGAATAGACCAGGAGCAGTAGCTACAGCTAACACTGACTACAGAGGAATAGACCAGAGAGCAGTAGCTACAGCTAACACTGACTACAGAGGAATAGACCAGGGGGCAGTAGCTACAGCTAACACTGACTACAGAGGAATAGACCAGGGAGCAGTAGCTACAGCTAACACTGACTACAGAGGAATAGACCAGGGAGCAGTAGCTACAGCTAACACTGACTACAGAGGAATAGACCAGGAGCAGTAGCTACAGCTAACACTGACTACAGAGGAATAGACCAGAGAGCAGTAGCTACAGCTAACACTGACTACAGAGGAATAGACCAGGGGGCAGTAGCTACAGCTAACACTGACTACAGAGGAATAGACCAGGGAGCAGTAGCTACAGCTAACACTGACTACGGAGGAATAGACCAGGGAGCAGTAGCTACAGCTAACACTGACTACGGAGGAATAGACCAGGGAGCAGTAGCTACAGCTAACACTGACTACAGAGGAATAGACCAGGGAGCAGTAGCTACAGCTAACACTGACTACAGAGGAATAGACCAGGGAGCAGTAGCTACAGCTAACACTGACTACAGAGGAATAGACCAGGGAGCAGTAGCTACAGCTAACACTGACTACAGAGGAATAGACCAGGGAGCAGTAGCTACAGCTAACACTGACTACAGAGGAATAGACCAGGGAGCAGTAGCTACAGCTAACACTGACTACAGAGGAATAGACCAGAGAGCAGTAGCTACAGCTAACACTGACTACAGAGGAATAGACCAGGGGGCAGTAGCTACAGCTAACACTGACTACAGAGGAATAGACCAGGGAGCAGTAGCTACAGCTAACACTGACTACAGAGGAATAGACCAGGGAGCAGTAGCTACAGCTAACACTGACTACGGAGGAATAGACCAGGGAGCAGTAGCTACAGCTAACACTGACTACGGAGGAATAGACCAGGGAGCAGTAGCTACAGCTAACACTGACTACAGAGGAATAGACCAGGGAGCAGTAGCTACAGCTAACACTGACTACAGAGGAATAGACCAGGGAGCAGTAGCTACAGCTAACACTGACTACAGAGGAATAGACCAGGGAGCAGTAGCTACAGCTAACACTGACTACAGAGGAATAGACCAGGGAGCAGTAGCTACAGCTAACACTGACTACAGAGGAATAGACCAGGGAGCAGTAGCTACAGCTAACACTGACTACAGAGGAATAGACCAGGGAGCAGTAGCTACAGCTAACACTGACTACAGAGGAATAGACCAGGGAGCAGTAGCTACAGCTAACACTGACTACAGAGGAATAGACCAGGGAGCAGTAGCTACAGCTAACACTGACTACAGAGGAATAGACCAGGGAGCAGTAGCTACAGCTAACACTGACTACAGAGGAATAGACCAGGGAGCAGTAGCTACAGCTAACACTGACTACAGAGGAATAGACCAGGGAGCAGTAGCTACAGCTAACACTGACTACAGAGGACTAGACCAGGGAGCAGTAGCTACAGCTAACACTGACTACAGAGGAATAGACCAGGGAGCAGTAGCTACCTCGTATGTTTGCTGGAATGTTTGTTCAGGAGAATAATTTTAATTGGCTGATTCCTCCTACTGACCAGAGGGGAACGCTACAAAACAGAATCAATGAGTTGGCGAGCTAACTTTGAGAAAGAACCAGAAATAACAATGGATTTGTTTTTTGTGGGGGAGGGGTTTAAAGAAAGCTAAACCTGTGTGTTTTTGGTTGTTGTGGGGGAGGGGTTTAAAGAAAGCTAAACCTGTGTGTTTTTGGTTGTTGTGGGGGAGGGGTTTAAAGAAAGCTAAACCTGTGTGTTTTTGGTGGTTGTGGGGGAGGGGTTTAAAGAAAGCTAAACCTGTGTGTTTTTGGTTGTTGTGGGGGAGGGGTTTAAAGAAAGCTAAACCTGTGTGTTTTTGGTTGTTGTGGGGGAGGGGTTTAAAGAAAGCTAAACCTGTGTGTTTTTGGTTGTTGTGGGGGAGGGGTTTAAAGAAAGCTAAACCTGTGTGTTTTTGGTTGTTGTGGGGGAGGGGTTTAAAGAAAGCTAAACCTGTGTGTTTTTGGTTGTTGTGGGGGAGGGGTTTAAATAAAGCTAAACCTGTGTGTTTTTGGTTGTTGTGGGGGAGGGGTTTAAAGAAAGCTAAACCTGTGTGTTTTTGGTTGTTGTGGGGGAGGGGTTTAAAGAAAGCTAAACCTGTGTGTTTTTGGTTGTTGTGGGGTAGGGGTTTAAAGAAAGCTAAACCTGTGTGTTTTTGG
The DNA here is from genome assembly GCF_045791955.1 of Oncorhynchus clarkii lewisi. NCBI lineage: Eukaryota > Metazoa > Chordata > Actinopteri > Salmoniformes > Salmonidae > Oncorhynchus > Oncorhynchus clarkii. The sequence goes on along the minus strand of NC_092172.1, from coordinate 47,792,146 downwards.
TTGTTGTGGGGGAGGGGTTTAAAGAAAGCTAAACCTGTGTGTTTTTGGTTGTTGTGGGGGAGGGGTTTAAAGAAAGCTAAACCTGTGTGTTTTTGGTTGTTGTGGGGGAGGGGTTTAAAGAAAGCTAAACCTGTGTGTTTTTGGTTGTTGTGGGGGAGGGGTTTAAAGAAAGCTAAACCTGTGTGTTTTTGGTTGTTGTGGGGGAGGGGTTTAAAGAAAGCTAAACCTGTGTGTTTTTGGTTGTTGTGGGGGAGGGGTTTAAAGAAAGCTAAACCTGTGTGTTTTTGGTTGTTGTGGCGGAGGGGTTTAAAGAAAGCTAAACCTGTGTGTTTTTGGTTGTTGTGGGGGAGGGGTTTAAAGAAAGCTAAACCTGTGTGTTTTTGGTTGTGTCATTTAGTCCATTTCAAACTTTATCTTTCTAAATAAAATAAAAAAATTGTCAAGTTAGCTAGCGAACTCCTTGATCCTGCGTTGTAGTCAACCCCTCTGGGAGGAGGGAATAGTCTTACAACATTAACATGCAGGGATGTGGTTTGACGGTGACTGAGAAGTCACGTTGACTGTGATGTGACTACTCTGGTCCGTCGTTTTCAACTCTTGATAAGCAGCTGTTTTCAAGGCTGAGAGCTGAGCAGTCCGTATTTTCACTGTGGTGTTGTGTGGAATGCGTGTCATTAGTTATTGAAACTGTTTTATCTGGGTTGGACAGGGCACCTCACACAGGTTATTCTCCAGGTGTTCCTTAGGTAAGCCAGAGGAACAGCAGCTTCACTAACCAGACCACCACCTCAGTCTCTAACCCTAGCGTGCCCGAATGTACACTCCCGATCAAAAGTTTGGGGTCACTAAGAAAAGTCCTTATTTTTGAAAGAAAAGCAAAAAAAAATTGGTCCATTTAAAATAACATCAAATGGATCAGAAATAGAGTGTAGACATTGTTAATGTTGTAAATGACTATTGTAGCTGGAAACGGCTGTTTTGTTTAATGGAATATCTACATAGGCGTACAGAGGCCCATTCATTATCAGCAACCATCACTCCTGTGTTCCAATGGCACGTTGTGTTAGCTAATCCAAGTTTATTATTTTAAAAGGCTGATTGATCATTAGAAAACCCTTTTGTGATTATGTTAGCACAGCTGAAAACTGTTCTGATTAAAGAAGCAATAAACCTGGCCTTCTTTAGACTGGTTGAGTATTTACTTTTCTGCTCTTTTGCACACCAATATACACACCTGTACATGACCATCTGATAATTTATCACTCCAGTGTTAATCTGCAAAATTGTAATTATTGTAATTGTAATTGCAAATTGTAATTATTCGCCTACCTCCTCATGCCTTTTGCACACAATGTATATAGACTCTTTTTTTCTACTGTGTTATTGACTTGTTAATTGTTTACTCCATGTGTAACTCTGTGTTGTCTGTTAACACTGCTATGCTTTATCTTGGCCAGGTCGCAGTTGCAAATGAGAACTTGTTCTCAACTAGCCTACCTGGTTAAATAAAGGTGAAATAAAATCTGGAGCATCAGCATTTGTGGGTTCGATTACAGGCTCAAAATGGCCAGGAACAAAACTTTCTTCTGAAACTCGTCAGTCTCTTCTTGTTCTGGGAAATGAAGGCTATTCCATGTGAGAAATTGTCAAGGAACTGAAGATCTCGTACAACGCTGTGTACACAGAACAGCGCAAACTGGCTCTAACCAGAATAGAAAGAAGTGTGGGAAACCCTGTTCCACAACTGAGCAAGTCTAGTTTGAGAAACAGACGCCTCACAAGTCCTCAACTGGCAGCTTTATTCAATAGTACCCGCAAAACACCAGTCTCGATGTCAACAGTGAAGAGACGACTCTGGGATGTTGGCCTTCTAGGCAGAGTTGCAAAAAAAAAAAGCCACATCTCAGACTGGCCAATAAAAATAATAAAAGATTATGATGGGCAAGATGCTGGAGGAGTGCTTGACGCCATCTGTCAAGCATGGTGGAGGCAATGTGATGGTAAAGTGGGAGATTTGTACAGGGTTAAAGGGATCTTGAAGAAGGAAGGCTATCACTCCATTTTGCAACGCTAAACTATGCAATAACTATTTAGGGAAGAAGCAGTCAGCTGGTATTCTGTCTATAATGGAGTGGCCAGCACAGTCACCGGATCTCAACCCTATTGAGCTGTTGTGGGAGCAGCTTGACCGTAAGAAGTGCCCATCAAGCCAATCCAACTTGTGGGAGGTGCTTCAGGAAGCATGGGGTAAAATCTCTTCGGATTGCCTCAACAGATTGACAACGAGAATGCCAAAGGTCTGCAAGGCTGTAATTGCTGCAAATGGAGGATTCCTTGACGAAACCAAAGTTTGAAGGACACAATTATCATTATAACCTTGTCAACTTGACTATATTTCCACTTAATTTTGTAACTCATTTCATTTTTATTTTGAATTAATTTTACCTTTATTTAACTAGGCAAGTCGGTTAAAAACAAATTCTTATTTTCAATGACGGCCTAGGAACAGTGGGTTAACTGCCTGTTCAGGGGCAGAACGACAGATTTGTACCTTGTCAGCTCGGGAATTCGATCTTGCAATCTTTCGGTTACTAGTCCAACGCTCTAACCACTAGTCTACCCTGCCACCCCATCGTGTATGTTTTCATGGAAACCAAGGACATTTCTTAGTGACCCCACACGTTTGAACGGGTAGTGTATGTTCATCAACTTCTCTCTCCAGTTCTCCTTCTTTGTTCACTTAGTTTTTTTTTCAACTAAAAGGTTTTATATGTTATTCCTACATATCTGCTGTCTTAATTTGATCACTCTGTCGCATAATGTTTTGCAGGTACTGCTAACTTGTAGTGTATTCAATGTTTAAAAAGGCTTCCAAAGTTTGACATTTCCAATTTCAGACTTGATTTGCCCAAATAAAAAAATGTATAATCCACATAATCATTTCCTGTTGCTGCAGGATTACTTTCCTGCTGGGGGAAACTGGTCAAATTAAGATGGCACATCTGGAATTTCTTGATGTCACTTCCTTTACGGTGAAATCCTATTGTTTGTAGTTGTCACCTCAGGCTGAGAGTACTTCTAGTTCTTCCACTCACGGTGATGTTATGAATACCTTTTCATACATTTTCATCTTCTCTTCCGGTTTCATTGTTCCAGTTCAATTGTTTTTTTTTAAAGTAGCTCAGTTGTCTTTCCCAGTTGTTACCGTCCCTCCAAAACCATTTTGACCAAAGTAGGACATTTAGATATTGTATTCTGTATGATTTAATTAAGTCCTCTATTGTTTGATTTAGGCTACGGTGATTGTCGTCTTCTCTTGTAGATTGTTGACGGTGTAGTTCAGAGCATCAAACTCATCACGGAAGACGCCAGTCGACGTATCGCCGAGTACGCCTTCGAGTACGCCAGAAACAACCAAAGGAACAGCGTCACGGCCGTTCACAAAGCCAACATCATGTAAGTCTCTCCAGCTCCAGAATCAAACGGACGGTGGAATCTTACAAATGGTACTTTTTAAAATGTTTTATTGTGCCGTTGTGGATCATAAAATAAAATAAAAATGAGAAGCAAATATCGACTAAATGGATGATCACCATGGGTCAATTACAAGTCGAAACAGAATCATAAGATATTGAATGTTAAGTACAACATATTTAACAGATGTTATCGCAGGTGCAGAGAAATGCTTATTTGTTCCAACAGCGCGGTAACATCTAGCAGCACAAAAACGATACGCACACACATTAAAAAATATATTAAAAATATATATTAAATAAATGAATAAAATATCAGAACGAGCACATCGAATGGCACCAATATTCAGGCATTAAACTTATTAACGTACCCGGTGTGTTTGGATGTGACCAGGAGGATGTCGGATGGGCTGTTCCTGAGGAAATGCAGAGAGGTGGCTGAGAACTTCAAGGACGTCAAGTTTACCGAGATGTACCTGGACACCGTGTGTCTCAACGTATGTGCCCTCCTTTACACTATCCTTCCTACGTGACGCTGTTTTGATGCATATCACATTCTCCGTCTGAAAGCCTGATTTTACAACTACCGCGTCAATCGAAAGGCCGCTCCCGTCTGCGTGTTTCCGCGCACCTCCCTTTTGAAAGGGGACCGTGCGGATGCAGAGATTTGACCATGCCGACGGGAGTGGGAGTTCGATGTTGCATCAGTCCGTTGGCGCAGACCTAGCAGATGACCCGGAAGCAGAAGGTAGAAATTAGGCTTAATCGGGTTCTCTTGTTGGAGATGGAAACATGGGGCTAATCGGGTTCTCTTGTTGGAGATGGAAACATGGGGCCTAATCGGGTTCTCTTGTTGGAGATGGAAACGGGGCCTAATCGGGTTCTCTTGTTGGAGATGGAAACATGGGGCCTAATCGGGTTCTCTTGTTGGAGATGGAAACGGGGCTTAATCGGGTTCTCTTGTTGGAGATGGAAACGTGGCGTAATCGGGTTCTTGTTGGAGATGGAAACGGGGCTTAATCGGGTTCTCTTGTTGGAGATGGAAACATGGGGCGTAATCGGGTTCTCTTGTTGGAGATGGAAACGGGGCTTAATCGGGTTCTCTGGTTGGAGATGGAAACATGGGGCGTAATCGGGTTCTCTTGTTGGAGATGGAAACGGGGCTTAATCGGGTTCTCTGGTTGGAGATGGAAACACGGGGCTTAATCGGGTTCTCTTGTTGGAGATGGAAACACGGGGCTTAATCGGGTTCTCTTGTTGGAGATGGAAACGGGGCCTAATCGGGTTCTCTTGTTGGAGATGGAAACGGGGCTTAATCGGGTTCTCTTGTTGGAGATGGAAACGGGGCTTAATCGGGTTCTCTTGTTGGAGATGGAAACGGGGCCTAATCGGGTTCTCTTGTTGGAGATGGAAACGGGGCTTAATCGGGTTCTCTTGTTGGAGATGGAAACGGGGCTTAATCGGGTTCTCTTGTTGGAGATGGAAAGGGGACTTAATCGGGTTCTCTTGTTGGAGATGGAAACGGGGCTTAAACGGGTTCTCTTGTTGGAGATGGAAACGGGGCTTAATCGGGTTCTCTTGTTGGAGATGGAAACGGGGCGTAATCGGGTTCTCTTGTTGGAGATGGAAACGGGGCGTAATCGGGTTCTCTTGTTGGAGATGGAAACGGGGCTTAATCGGGTTCTCTTGTTGGAGATGGAAACGGGGCTTAATCGGGTTCTTGTTGGAGATGGAAACGGGGCTTAATCGGGTTCTCTTGTTGGAGATGGAAACATGGGGCGTAATCGGGTTCTTGTTGGAGATGGAAACGGGGCGTAATCGGGTTCTTGTTGGAGATGGAAACATGGGGCGTAATCGGGTTCTTGTTGGAGATGGAAACATGGGGCGTAATCGGGTTCTCTTGTTGGAGATGGAAACGGGGCGTAATCGGGTTCTCTTGTTGGAGATGGAAACGGGGCTTAATCGGGTTCTCTGGTTGGAGATGGAAACACGGGGCTTAATCGGGTTCTCTCTTGTTGGAGATGGAAACGGGGCTTAATCGGGTTCTCTTGTTGGAGCGGAAGATGGAAACGGGGCTTAATCAGGGTTGTCATGGTGAATGTTTCAGATGGTGCAAGACCCCACCCAGTTTGACGTCCTGGTGATGCCCAACCTGTATGGTGACATTCTCAGGTCAGTTACTATTTATTTGCATGTATCTATATTAATTCATCGCTATTGAATGCAATTTGTTTTAAGCTATTAATTAAAACATTAAATAGCTTAGCAGAGTTTGGTCTTATTGGGCCTAATACTGTCTTTCATGTTTTGCGCTAATGTGACTAGATGATTCTGCTAACTAAAGGCTGAGGCTGCTACTACAGATAGAGGCGTGTGTCATGTATTGCAGTGATCTGTGTGCTGGACTTATTGGCGGTCTGGGAGTCACTCCCAGTGGAAACATTGGTGCCAATGGAGTCGCCATTTTTGAATCGGTTTGTCTCGCTCTTTACTTGGCTGTTTTTATCATCTGAATACGTTTAGCTACTCGTGTCTCAACTGTTTTGATAAAACGCAAGGCTTCTTGTCCTGTAAACAGTCTATTGTGCAATAACTAAACATGTTTGTTTTTTGTTGACTTCCCACTCTTTTCAACAAAACAATTTTTAATACGAGACGTCATATATTTCAATAAGTTGTCCATTTCTAATGGATGTGCGGAAGCTTGTTCCAGTGTTGAGAGTAGTAGACCTTTTAAACCAAATCAAATGTATTTATATAGCCCTTCGTACATCAGCTGATATCTCAAAGTGCTGTAACAGAAACCCAGCCTAAAACCCCCAAACGGCAAGCAATGCAGGTGTAGAAGCACGGTTTTAACATTGTCCCCTCTACCCCCTGTGGTATCTAGGTCCATGGGACGGCCCCCGACATAGCCGGTCTGGACATGGCCAACCCTACGGCTCTGCTGCTCAGTGCTGTGATGATGCTGCGTCACATGGGCATGCACGACTACGGCAAGAAGATCGAGACCGCCTGTTTCGACACCATCAGAGACAAGAAGGTGGCTTTAAAAAAAATTAAAACATTATTACCCCGAATAGTGACTATTGTGGCTCTTGCATATCGGTGCCGGGAATACATTTGGAAAGTGGAGGTGCCCCGCGGGGGGGGGGGGGGGGAAGTAGGGGTACTTCCTTGTTCTTGGAGGACCGCTCAGTCTGCTCTTCTTCTTCTTCTCTGATGCCAGATTATATGGTGGATGTCTGGCTAGTTGGTTTACAATATGTTGTCTCCCCTGGACACCACACCTCCTTCCGGTTGCCAATACTCTTATTTTTTCTCCTGTAGATCAAACATAACAGATTTTTATTCAGTTGATCATTGTATGCAACAAAAAAAATAATTAATCTGCTTTTGTCTTTTCAATGAATTCATTGGGCTGTTTTTTTCTATCCTCTCCCAGGTGTTGACCGGGGACCTCGGTGGGAAGTCGAAGTGCTCAGAGTTTACAGAGGAGATCTGCCGTAGAGTGCGAGACATGGACTGAAAACGACGACTGTTGATTTTCTGAAGACTTCATAATAATTCAACCGCTGCTTTGAACTTACTCCTAAAGACTCTGGTGGGGGGCGTTCCAGGTTGTCAGTACCGCAGTTACGATGCAGCTGCATATCTTAGATTACTATATTATATTGATGTAGGTTCCTGAGAATGGACAATTCTCCAGGTTTTCTAGAAATAGAAATTCAATAATTTGTGCAGTGTGACTGAAATAAATCACCACCTGGAACGCGCCCCCTACATGGATGGGTATTCACTCTTAAGGTGTATTTAAGCACAATTTTACTCACGTGATCATTTCAGGGGGCAAACTTCCCCAAAGTTATACTTGCCTCTATACTACGTGGCACTCCACTTGTGTTGTCCGGCAGTGGTTCTGATCGTTGCTAGTTTAATTTTTTTTTAATGGTTAATGTAATGCTAACAGCTTCAATGTACTCTATTTATTGTTACCAGTCGGGTTCCTGTGCATGAATGGATTGTATTGTACCAGCGTCTCATGTCATGTCTCTCTTTTCTGTTTCGGGATCCATACATAAAAACTTGATTACATGACTTAAAAAGCCTGATGTCTCATTATTCCTGTTAACAGGTACAGTGTATTGTTGTTGCAATAGTTGGATTCATTTTAACCGGGATTGGATTACTTATTCTCTTATTCTCATTCTCTCAGCCATTTGTGTTTATGGCAGGGTAACTTTGACCTACATTTGTCAGTTGATTTCAGTCTGCGTCCTCATTGTTACAGTATTACTACCAATCTGGCAACCCAGATGAGAGGATGCTTCCGGTTGTCACTCGTCGCCACATACAAAATAGGCTTTTATAAAAAAATGAAAACAAAAAGTAGCTGTTGGTCTTTTAATTTAGGGTTAAGCATAAGGTTTGTAGTGTGGGTTAGGTTGAAAATCAGATTTAGATTTAGAGACATTTGAGAAATAGTCTAGTGTTTATAAATAATGAGTTTGTGGCTGTGGTAACCAGTGACTACCACGCTTCCGTCCTATCTTCTGTTCCGCCTATTCTCTGTGACGTCATTAAACTAACGCCTTCTCGTTTCCCCCTGTACTGTTACTGTACGGTTAGTTAGTGTAACGAAGAGGTGTAGCCAGCCGAGAATAGCAGCTACAAACTGTTTGCCACGGTCCAGACATTTATATCAGATTTCGGGAAGAAAGAAGCGAGGGTGGAGAGATGGCGAAAACCTATGATTACCTTTTTAAATTGCTTCTCATCGGGGACAGCGGTGTCGGCAAGACATGTCTCCTCTTCAGATTCAGCGAAGATGCGTTCAACACTACCTTCATATCAACAATAGGTCCGTTTCTCTTTCTACAATTGAGTGGGTTTTTTGAACAACGGCATGCTGCTGAAAATGCTACATTACATATGACAAATCTACTGTATGCTGTTGACAGATAGTGGGACGAATTCGCGACAGGAAACGGGCCTAGAAGCATCATCTTGTGCCAATTCAGATATAGTAAATGGTTTTATTACATTGAATTGTCTCTTATGTTTTATACTGTAGGCCTGGTTGTATCACCCTGCTAACTCTGTATTTGTGAGCTAAGCTGTCATCTATTTTCATGGGCTCATATTTGTGACCTGTTGGCTGTCAGACCGCTTGATTGTCAGCTATAAGGGGGGACTCATGAATGGCACTGACAGTATTCCTGACCAGGGCTTTGTTTTATCAGACAAAGAACATAACATTATACCGGTAACTGCCAAAATAATGGAAACACTTGAGTAAATGAGGGATACAACGTATATTGAAACACAGGTGTGGTTCCTGAGTTAATCAATTAACTATCCATCATGCGTTGGGTCATGTATGAAAATGCTGGGCAGGCCATTATTTTGGCTACCATGGCTATGCCCCCATAGGGCTGGAGTGGTCACTGAATGGTTATATGAGCATGAAAATGATGTAAAACCATAGGCCATGGCCGTCTCAGTCACCAGATCTCAACCCAATTGAACACTTATGATTCTGGAGTGGTGACTGAGACCAGCGTTTTCCACCACCATCAACAAAACACCAAATTATGAAATTTCTTGTGGAAGAACTGTGTCTCATCCCTCCAATAGAATGGTGCCTCATCCCTCCAATAGAATGATGTCTCATCCCTCCAATAGAATGGTGCCTCATCCCTCCAATAGAACGGTGTCTCATCCCTCCAATAGAATGGTGTCTCATCCCTCCAATAGAATGGTGTCTCATCCCTCCAATAGAATGGTGTCTCATCCCTCCAATAGAATGGTGTCTCATCCCTCCAATAGAATGGTGCCTCATCCCTCCAATAGAATGGTGCCTCATCCCTCCAATAGAACGGTGTCTCATCCCTCCAATAGAATGGTGTCTCATCCCTCCAATAGAATGGTGTCTCATCCCTCCAATAGAATGGTGCCTCATCCCTCCAATAGAATGGTGCCTCATCCCTCCAATAGAATGGTGCCTCATCCCTCCAATAGAATGGTGTCTCATCCCTCCAATAGAATGGTGTCTCATCCCTCCAATAGAATGGTGTCTCTTCCCTCCAATAGAATGGTGTCTCATCCCTCCAATAGAATGGTGCCTCATCCCTCCAATAGAATGGTGTCTCATCCCCCCAATAGAATGGTGCCTCATCCCTCCAATAGAACGGTGTCTCTTCCCTCCAATAGAATGGTGCCTCATCCCTCCAATAGAACGGTGCCTCATCCCTCCAATAGAATGGTGCCTGAACCCTCCAATAGAATGGTGCCTCATCCCTCCAATAGAATGGTGTCTCATCCCTCCAATAGAATGGTGCCTCATCCCTCCAATAGAACGGTGTCTCATCCCTCCAATAGAATGGTGTCTCATCCCTCCAATAGAATGGTGTCTCATCCCTCCAATAGAATGGTGTCTCATCCCTCCAATAAAATGGTGTCTCATCCCTCCAATAGAACGGTGCCTCATCCCTCCAATAGAGTTCCAGACACTTGTAGAATCTATGACGAGGTGCATTGAAGCTGTTCTGACTGGTGGTTATGAGGAGGTGCATTGAAGCTGTTCTGACTGGTGGTGACCCAACGCCCCTATAAACACACTTTATGTTGGCGTTTCCTTTATTTTACCAGTTACCTGGAGTTATTGTCTGTGCTACATGTCCATGGTTTTAGACGTGTCTGTGTTCTGGGGGTGTAAATGGACCCTAAACTAGAGGTGATGTATGTATTTTTACCTCAGGAGTAGTTTGACTATAGGTGGATTTACCAGATGTATTTCTCCATAGTGAGACAGATCACTATGGCGATGTTGAGGGGGGGGGGGGGGGGGGGGGGGTTCTTGTGTTATTAGAAATCTTATTTTGACATGACGGACTTTCAGTTTGAGTGTGAAATTAGGAAACCCCCTTCACTGCTCCTTGACTTTCAGTTACCTTTTGGGTGGGTGGCGTTTTCATCGTATGTATACTTGAATCTCAACGATGATCAATTGGGAAAGCACCCAGGTTCTGTTTATGACACACAGGTTCAGAGAGAGCACACATTTTATACTTTTCCACCTTCGTAAATAAACTGAGTGTACATGGGACACACACACACAGACACACACACACACACACAGACACACACACAGACACACACACAGACACACACAGACACACACACACAGACACACACACACACACACACACACACACACACACACACACACACACACACACACACACACACACACACACACACACACAAACCCCTGTAAGTGTGGAACAACACACGTTCGACATCACTTTCTACTCTGTCTTGAAAACGAAGTCACCATTACTCCCAAACAACTGATCCTCATCGGTCGTCGTCATTCCTCAAAACGTTAGTCTGTATTGTTTGTGAACTAGGCCAACAGAAGAAAAAAAAGCAGCAGTAGTTTGGTCTCACTCTCGTCGTTAATGAAGTGAATGCTACCAGCGCTGAGGTCATTCCTGTGAGTAGAATAGAATACCAGGAAGGTGTTCATTACTTCAGACTGGGGAGTTCGTCCCAAATCACTCCCTATTCCCTTTTATAGTGCACTACCTCTGACTGGAGTACCGTATGGCTCTGGTCAAAAGTAGTGCACTGTGTAGGCCATTTGGGACGCAAGCCTGGGTTCTGCTCTAAGGCTCACCCTGGAACTCTGTTGAATAGAAACAACAACAACATGGAGCTTTGAGACTCTGTTGAATAGAAACAACAACAACATGGAGCTTTGAGACTCTGTTGAATAGAAACAACAACAACATGGAGCTTTGAGACTCTGTTGAATAGAAACAACAACAACATGGAGCTCTGAGACTCTGTTGAATAGAATAGAAACAACAACATGGAGCTTTGAGACTCTGTTGAATAGAATATAAACAACAACATGGAGCTTTGAGACTCTGTTGAATAGAAACAACAACAACATGGAGCTTTGGGACTCTGTTGAATAGAAACAACAACATGGAGCTTTGAGACTCTGTTGAATAGAAACAACAACATGGAGCTTTGAGACTCTGTTGAATAGAAACAACAACAACATGGAGCTCTGAGACTCTGTTGAATAGAAACAACAACAACATGGAGCTTTGAGACTCTGTTGAATAGAAACAACAACATGGAGCTCTGAGACTCTGTTGAATAGAAACAACAACATGGAGCTTTGGGACTCTGTTGAATAGAAACAACAACATGGAGCTTTGAGACTCTGTTGAATAGAAACAACAACATGGAGCTCTGAGACTCTGTTGAATAGAAACAACAACATGGAGCTCTGAGACTGTTGAATAGAAACAACAACATGGAGCTTTGAGACTCTGTTGAATAGAAACAACAACAACATGGAGCTTTGAGACTCTGTTGAATAGAATAGAAACAACAACATGGAGCTCTGAGACTTTGTTGAATAGAAACAACAACATGGAGCTTTGAGACTCTGTTGAATAGAATAGAAACAACAACATGGAGCTCTGAGACTCTGTTGAATAGAAACAACAACATGGAGCTTTGAGACTCTGTTGAATAGAAACAACAACATGGAGCTTTGAGACTCTGTTGAATAGAATAGAAACAACAACATGGAGCTTTGAGACTCTGTTGAATAGAAACAACAACATGGAGCTTTGGGACTCTGTTGAATAGAAACAACAACATGGAGCTTTGGGACTCTGTTGAATAGAAACAACAACATGGAGCTTTGGGACTCTGTTGAATAGAAACAACAACATGGAGCTTTGGGACTCTGTTGAATAGAAACAACAACAACATGGAGCTTTGAGACTCTGTTGAATAGAAACAACAACATGGAGCTCTGAGACTCTGTTGAATAGAAACAACAACATGGAGCTTTGGGACTCTGTTGAATAGAAACAACAACAACATGGAGCTTTGAGACTCTGTTGAATAGAAACAACAACATGGAGCTTTGAGACTCTGTTGAATAGAAACAACAACATGGAGCTTTGAGACTCTGTTGAATAGAAACAACAACATGGAGCTTTGAGACTCTGTTGAATAGAAACAACAACAACATGGAGCTTTGAGACTCTGTTGAATAGAAACAACAACATGGAGCTTTGAGACTCTGTTGAATAGAAACAACAACATGGAGCTTTGAGACTCTGTTGAATAGAAACAACAACATGGAGCTTTGAGACTCTGTTGAATAGAAACAACAACATGGAGCTTTGAGACTCTGTTGAATAGAAACAACAACAACATGGAGCTTTGAGACTCTGTTGAATAGAATAGAAACATCAACATGGAGCTCTGAGACTCTGTTGAATAGAAACAACAACATGGAGCTTTGAGACTCTGTTGAATAGAAACAACAACATGGAGCTTTGGGACTCTGTTGAATAGAAACAACAACATGGAGCTCTGAGACTCTGTTGAATAGAAACAACAACATGGAGCTTTGGGACTCTGTTGAATAGAAACAACAACATGGAGCTTTGAGACTCTATTGAATAGAAACAACAACATGGAGCTTTGGGACTCTGTTGAATAGAAACAACAACATGGAGCTTTGGGACTCTGTTGAATAGAAACAACAACATGGAGCTTTGGGACTCTGTTGAATAGAAACAACAACATGGAGCTTTGGGACTCTGTTGAATAGAAACAACAACAACATGGAGCTTTGAGACTCTGTTGAATAGAAACAACAACATGGAGCTCTGAGACTCTGTTGAATAGAAACAACAACATGGAGCTTTGGGACTCTGTTGAATAGAAACAACAACAACATGGAGCTTTGAGACTCTTTTGAATAGAAACAACAACATGGAGCTCTGAGACTCTGTTGAATAGAAACAACAACAACATGGAGCTTTGAGACTCTGTTGAATAGAAACAACAACATGGAGCTTTGAGACTCTGTTGAATAGAAACAACAACATGGAGCTTTGAGACTCTGTTGAATAGAAACAACAACATGGAGCTTTGAGACTCTGTTGAATAGAAACAACAACATGGAGCTTTGAGACTCTGTTGAATAGAAACAACAACATGGAGCTTTGAGACTCTGTTGAATAGAAACAACAACATGGAGCTTTGAGACTCTGTTGAATAGAAACAACAACATGGAGCTTTGAGACTCTGTTGAATAGAAACAACAACATGGAGCTTTGAGACTCTGTTGAATAGAAACAACAACATGGAGCTTTGAGACTCTGTTGAATAGAAACAACAACATGGAGCTCTGAGACTCTGTTGAATAGAAACAACAACATGGAGCTTTGAGACTCTGTTGAATAGAAACAACAACATGGAGCTCTGAGACTCTGTTGAATAGAATAGAAACAACAACATGGAGCTTTGAGACTGTTGAATAGAAACAACAACATGGAGCTCTGAGACTCTGTTGAATAGAAACAACAACAACATGGAGCTTTGAGACTCTGTTGAATATAAACAACAACATGGAGCTTTGAGACTCTGTTGAATAGAAACATCAACATGGAGCTTTGAGACTCTGTTGAATATAAACAACAACATGGAGCTTTGAGACTCTGTTGAATAGAAACAACAACATGGAGCTTTGAGACTCTGTTGAATAGAAACAACAACAACATGGAGCTTTGAGACTCTATTTTCCACCATAATTTTCAAATAAATTCATTCTCATTTCGCTGTCATAGTTGAAGTGTACCTATGATGAAAATTACAGGCCTCTCTCATCTTTTTAAGTGGGAGAACTTGCTCAATTGGTGGCTGACTAAATACTTTTTTGCCCCACTGTATATTATCCAGCTTTTCTCACCAATCCCTACTGTCTGTCACAGACTAATATAGAACGTTGCACTACCCTCAGAATACACTATATATACAAACGTATGTGGACACCCCTTCAAACGAGTGGACTGGTCTATTTTAGCCACACCCGTTGCTGACGTGTGAAATCGAGGCTCGTTATTTCCAGTGAAGGGAAATCGTAACTCTACAGCATACAAGGACATTCTAGATGTTTCTGTGCTTCCAACTTTGTGGCAACAGTTTGGGGAAGGCCCTTTCCTGTTTCAGCATGACAATGCCCCCGTGCACGGAGCGAGGTATACAGCGAGGTATCTCCAAAATGGTTTGTCAAAATTGGTGTTGGAAGAACTTGACTGTCCTGCGCAGGGCCCTGAACTCAACCCCAACGATCTCCTTTCAGATGAATTGGAACTCCGACTGCGAGCCAGACCTAATCACCCAATATCAGTTCCCGATCTCACTAATGCTCTTATGGCTGAATGGAAGCAAGTCCCCTCAGCAATGTTCCAACATCTAATGGAAAGTCTTCCCAGAAGAGTGGAGGCTGTTATAGCAGCAATGTTCCAACATCTAGTGGAAAGCCGTCCCAGAAGAGTGGAGGCTGTTATAGCAGCAATGTACCAACATCTAGTGGGAAGCCTTCCCAGAAGAGTGGAGGCTGTTATAGCAGCAATGTTCCAACATCTAGTGGAAAGCCTTCCCAGAAGAGTGGAGGGTGTTATAGCAGCAATGTTCCAACATCTAGTGGAAAGCCTTCCCAGAAGAGTGGAGGCTGTTATAGCAGCAAAGGTGGGACCAACTCCATATTAACGCCAATGACTTTGGAATGAGATGTTGGACGAGCAGCTGTCCTCATACTGCTGGTCATATAGTGTATAGTGTTTAGTCTGTCATGTCAACATATTTGACAGAGTTGACCTGTTCCCCCTACTCCCCTCTAAGCCAATTCAAGAGAGAAAGTTGAGAAGTTACAAGCGTCTTATTTGATTCGGGCTACTGAGTGACAGAAATAGATGGCTAGAATCCACTGCCAGGACTAGGTTAGTCTGTATCTGAATTCACAGCCCTGTGGGCCCTGGTCTAAAGTAGTGCACTATATAGGGAATAGGGTGCCAGAGTCCTATAGGCCCTGGTCAAAAGTAGTGCACTATAGAGGGAATAGGGTGCCATTTCAGACAAGACCTGTGTTTTTCACCACCTCAGTTCCCAACATAACAACCTATTCAGCCTGTCACTCTTCCACCACTCTCAGACCTCCTGTCTGTCTGTCTGTCTGTCTGTCTGTCTGTCTGTCTGTCTGTCTGTCTGTCTGTCTGTCTACATCCATTCAGCCTGTCACTCTTCCACCACTCTCAGACCTCCTGTCTGTTTGCGTTCCAAATGGCACCCTATTCCCTATATAGTGCACTACTTTAGACCAGGGCCTATAGGACTCTGACACCCTATTCCCTATATATAGTGCACTACTTTAGACCAGGGCCTATAGGACTCTGGTTAAATGTAGTGCACTAGGGAATAGGGGGCCATTTGGTTTGCCCTCCTGTGTTTCCTGTGCGTCACGGAGGACAAGGTTGTTGAATTGTTTCAGTCCGGTTGGTGGGAGCGTCGCGAGGAGAATCTTCCTGAATGAAACAGGAAGTGAGAAGTGTATATATAGTTTTTTATCTCCGAACAGGAAGACACTCGCTCAGAGAGCAGAGAAGAAGCATGTATAGGCCAGGTTTACTCTATTCTACAGACACAGCAGCAGTAGTCTAGTTTAACATCAGGTGATCTGGTCCGTCCTGTTTGAAGTCCTGCTGTCTGAAGTGGACACCGTGACATAGGTGACATGATGTTGTGTGTGTGTGTGAAGCAGCACAGTTCTCTCTCTCTCTCTCTCTCTCTCACCCAGTACAGTTCTGTGATGTTATTGTACAGTATGAATGCTGGGAACTGTATAACTAAGATGGTGAATTTCTAATGAGAGCCCCTACTGTACAGTACCGTATTAGTATTGGGAATGTAAAGGGTGAATGTGAAATGAGTAGCTCAGCCTGTATACAACGACCTGTAGTAACAGAAGCAGCACTGTCATAACACTCCTCTGTCTCGTGAGCCATCAGCTGACCAGCTGTTGTATTCAGGGTCGGGCGCAATTGTGTGTGTGTGTGTATGTACATACTCTGTGTGTGTGTGTATCTTCCGTCCGTGTGTCACTCACATCTCTTCCTGTGTGTGAGGCCTGAGCAGAGAGGTCAGTGAACTCAGGGTGGGTCCCGCTGCAGGCTTCCCTAATCACCACCACTAACCAGCCCCCGCTGGCCAGCCCCTGGTTCCTCTTCCTGGACACAAGTGACTGGCTGGGAGGGGAAGAGCCCTGTTGGAGCCAGCACAGAGAGGGGGGGGGAAGGAAAAGTCTCCTCTCTCTCTCTCTCACTCTGACGTACTGACTGACTGCCAGTAACCCCACGCAGTACAGAGCCATCGATGCAGCTCTTTCCATTCCTCTGCAGGCCCAGCAGAAGGCTCCGGTCACCAACCAGCCTCCTTCAAAAGAGCGCAAGTTGAATCACAGCCATTGGAATTCACCCACTGTCAAGTGAATTCACCAACAAAAGATCATTCTTTCATTGTTGTGACTTTTCTGTCAGTACTTCTGGGGGGGAGGATAGTTACTTCAGTTTTTGTTCTGTTTCAGACATTTTTTATTGCCGTAAACATGTTTGAAGAAGATTTCTTGAAGATAGTTAAGAAAGGCCCCAAATTGTATTTTGAGGATAAGCTTTTCCCCCTGTAGAGGTAGGAAGGGAAGTCTGTGTGTTTACAGCCCTGTAGAGGTAGGAAGGGACGTCTGTGTGTTTACAGCCCTGTAGAGACAGGAAGGGAAGTCTGTGTGTTTACAGCCCTGTAGAGACAGGAAGGGAAGTCTGTGTGTTTACAGCCCTGTAGAGACAGGAAGGGAAGTCTGTGTGTTTTCCCCCTGTAGAGACAGGAAGAGAAGTCTGTGTGTTTTCCCCCTGTAGAGACAGGAAGGGAAGTCTGTGTGTTTTCCCCCTGTAGAGACAGGAAGGGAAGTCTGTGTGTTTTCCCCCTGTAGAGACAGGAAGGGAAGTCTGTGTGTTTTTCCCCTGTAGAGACAGGAAGGTAAGTCTGTGTGTTTTCCCCCTGTAGAGACAGGAAGGGAAGTCTGTGTGTTTACAGCCCTGTAGAGACAGGAAGGGAAGTCTGTGTGTTTTCCCCCTGTAGAGACAGGAAGGGAAGTCTGTGTGTTTACAGCCCTGTAGAGACAGGAAGGGAAGTCTGTGTGTTTTTCCCCTGTAGAGACAGGAAGGGAAGTCTGTGTGTTTTCCCCCTGTAGAGACAGGAAGGGAAGTCTGTGTGTTTACAGCCCTGTAGAGACAGGAAGGGAAGTCTGTGTGTTTTCCCCCTGTGGAGGCAGGAAGGGAAGTCTGTGTGTTTACAGCCCTGTAGAGACAGGAAGGGAAGTCTGTGTGTTTTTCCCCTGTAGAGACAGGAAGGGAAGTCTGTGTGTTTTCCCCCTGTAGAGACAGGAAGGGAAGTCTGTGTGTTTACAGCCCTGTAGAGACAGGAAGGGAAGTCTGTGTGTTTTCCCCCTGTGGAGGCAGGAAGGGAAGTCTGTGTGTTTTCCCCCTATAGAGGCAGGAAGGGAAGTCTGTGTGTTTTCCCCCTGTAGAGACAGGAAGGGAAGTCTGTGTGTTTTCCCCCTGTAGAGACAGGAAGGGAAGTCTGTGTGTTTACAGCCCTGTAGAGACAGGAAGGGAAGTCTGTGTGTTTTCCCCCTGTAGAGACAGGAAGGGAAGTCTGTGTGTTTTCCCCCTGTAGAGACAGGAAGGGAAGTCTGTGTGTTTTCCCCCTGTAGAGACAGGAAGGGAAGTCTGTGTGTTTTCCCCCTGTAGAGGCAGGAAGGGAAGTCTGTGTGTTTACAGCCCTGTAGAGACAGGAAGGAATGAAAGATGCTTCACTGTGTTGTGCTCGCGTTGTGTCACGTCCAATGGAAGCGTCCAAGCTCAATAATCGGCGAGGTTCAATTCTCGATGGCCTGACGCCCGTTCATTCTGTCTTATGAATTGAAATTATGAGCAATAAAGTGGATTTTGGTTGCAGGTGGCCTCGACTAGACACTACTGGTTATGTCCTCGACTAGACACTACTGGTTATGTCCTCCACTAGACACCACTGGTTATGTCCTCCACTAGACACCACTGGTTATGTCCTCCACTAGACACCACTGGTTATGTCCTCCACTAGACACCACTGGTTGTATCCTCCACTAGACACCACTGGTTATGTCCTCCACTAGACACTACTGGTTATGTCCTCCACTAGACACTACTGGTTATATCCTCCACTAGACACTACTGTCCTCCACTAGACACCACTGGTTATGTCCTCCACTAGACACTACTGGTTATGTCCCCCACTAGACACTACTGGTTATGTCCCCCACTAGACACTACTGGTTATATCCTCCACTAGACACCACTGGTTATGTCCTCCACTAGACACCACTGGTTATGTCCTCCACTAGACACCACTGGTTATGTCCTCCACTAGACACTACTGGTTATGTCCTCCACTAGACACCACTGGTTATGTCCTCCACTAGACACTACTGGTTATGTCCTCCACTAGACACTACTGGTTATGTCCTCCACTAGACACCACTGGTTGTATCCTCCACTAGACACCACTGTCCTCCACTAGACACCACTGGTTATGTCCTCCACTAGACACCACTGGTTATGTCCTCCACTAGACACCACTGGTTATATCCTCCACTAGACACTACTGGTTATATCCTCCACTAGACACTACTGTCCTCCACTAGACACCACTGGTTATGTCCTCCACTAGACACCACTGGTTATGTCCTCCACTAGACACGACTGGTTATGTCCTCCACTAGACACCACTGGTTATGTCCTCCACTAGACACCACTGGTTATATCCTCCACTAGACACTACTGTCCTCCACTAGACACCACTGTCCTCCACTAGACACCACTGGTTATGTCCTCCACTAGACACCACTGGTTATATCCTCCACTAGACACCACTGGTTAGGTCCTCCACTAGACACCACTGGTTATGTCCTCCACTAGACACCACTGGTTATGTCCTCCACTAGACACCACTGGTTATGTCCTCCACTAGACACCACTGGTTAGGTCCTCCACTAGACACCACTGGTTATGTCCTCCACTAGACACTACTGTCCTCCACTAGACACCACTGGTTATGTCCTCCACTAGACACCACTGGTTATGTCCTCCACTAGACACCACTGGTTATGTCCTCCACTAGACACTACTGGTTATGTCCTCCACTAGACACTACTGGTTATGTCCTCCACTAGACACCACTGGTTATATCCTCCACTAGACACCACTGGTTATGTCCTCCACTAGACACCACTGGTTATGTCCTCCACTAGACACCACTGGTTATGTCCTCCACTAGACACCACTGGTTATATCCTCCACTAGACACCACTGGTTATGTCCTCCACTAGACACCACTGGTTATGTCCTCCACTAGACACCACTGGTTATATCCTCCACTAGACACCACTGGTTATGTCCTCCACTAGACACCACTGGTTATGTCCTCCACTAGACACCACTGGTTATGTCCTCCACTAGACACCACTGGTTATGTCCTCCACTAGACACCACTGGTTATGTCCTCCACTAGACACCACTGGTTGTATCCTCCACTAGACACCACTGGTTATGTCCTCCACTAGACACTACTGGTTATGTCCTCCACTAGACACTACTGGTTATATCCTCCACTAGACACTACTGTCCTCCACTAGACACTACTGGTTATGTCCTCCACTAGACACTACTGGTTATGTCCTCCACTAGACACTACTGGTTATGTCCTCCACTAGACACTACTGGTTATATCCTCCACTAGACACTACTGTCCTCCACTAGACACCACTGGTTATGTCCTCCACTAGACACTACTGGTTATGTCCTCCACTAGACACTACTGGTTATGTCCTCCACTAGACACCACTGGTTATATCCTCCACTAGACACTACTGGTTATGTCCTCCACTAGACACCACTGGTTGTATCCTCCACTAGACACCACTGTCCTCCACTAGACACCACTGGTTATGTCCTCCACTAGACACCACTGGTTATGTCCTCCACTAGACACCACTGGTTATGTCCTCCACTAGACACCACTGGTTATGTCCTCCACTAGACACCACTGGTTATGTCCTCCACTAGACACCACTGGTTATGTCCTCCACTAGACACCACTGGTTATGTCCTCCACTAGACACTACTGGTTATGTCCTCCACTAGACACTACTGGTTATGTCCTCCACTAGACACCACTGGTTATGTCCTCCACTAGACACCACTGGTTATGTCCTCCACTAGACACCACTGGTTATGTCCTCCACTAGACACTACTGGTTATGTCCTCCACTAGACACCACTGGTTATGTCCTCCACTAGACACCACTGGTTATGTCCTCCACTAGACACCACTGGTTATGTCCTCCACTAGACACCACTGGTTATGGCCTCGACTAGACACTACTGGTTATGTCCTCCACTAGACACCACTGGTTATGTCCTCCACTAGACACCACTGGTTATGTCCTCCACTAGACACCACTGGTTATGTCCTCCACTAGACACCACTGGTTATGTCCTCCACTAGACACCACTGGTTAGGTCCTCCACTAGACACCACTGGTTAGGTCCTCCACTAGACACCACTGGTTATGGCCTCCACTAGACACTACTGGTTATGTCCTCCACTAGACACCACTGGTTATGTCCTCCACTAGACACCACTGGTTATGTCCTCCACTAGACACCACTGGTTATGTCCTCCACTAGACACCACTGGTTAGGTCCTCCACTAGACACCACTGGTTAGGTCCTCCACTAGACACCACTGGTTATGTCCTCCACTAGACACTACTGGTTATGTCCTCCACTAGACACCACTGGTTATGTCCTCCACTAGACACTACTGGTTATGTCCTCCACTAGACACTACTGGTTATGTCCTCCACTAGACACCACTGGTTGTATCCTCCACTAGACACCACTGTCCTCCACTAGACACCACTGGTTATGTCCTCCACTAGACACCACTGGTTATGTCCTCCACTAGACACCACTGGTTATATCCTCCACTAGACACTACTGGTTATATCCTCCACTAGACACTACTGTCCTCCACTAGACACCACTGGTTATGTCCTCCACTAGACACCACTGGTTATGTCCTCCACTAGACACTACTGGTTATGTCCTCCACTAGACACCACTGGTTATGTCCTCCACTAGACACCACTGGTTATATCCTCCACTAGACACTACTGTCCTCCACTAGACACCACTGTCCTCCACTAGACACCACTGGTTATGTCCTCCACTAGACACCACTGGTTATATCCTCCACTAGACACCACTGGTTAGGTCCTCCACTAGACACCACTGGTTATGTCCTCCACTAGACACCACTGGTTATGTCCTCCACTAGACACCACTGGTTATGTCCTCCACTAGACACCACTGGTTAGGTCCTCCACTAGACACCACTGGTTATGTCCTCCACTAGACACTACTGTCCTCCACTAGACACCACTGGTTATGTCCTCCACTAGACACCACTGGTTATGTCCTCCACTAGACACCACTGGTTATGTCCTCCACTAGACACTACTGGTTATGTCCTCCACTAGACACTACTGGTTATGTCCTCCACTAGACACCACTGGTTATATCCTCCACTAGACACCACTGGTTATGTCCTCCACTAGACACCACTGGTTATGTCCTCCACTAGACACCACTGGTTATGTCCTCCACTAGACACCACTGGTTATATCCTCCACTAGACACCACTGGTTATGTCCTCCACTAGACACCACTGGTTATGTCCTCCACTAGACACCACTGGTTATATCCTCCACTAGACACCACTGGTTATGTCCTCCACTAGACACCACTGGTTATGTCCTCCACTAGACACCACTGGTTATGTCCTCCACTAGACACCACTGGTTATGTCCTCCACTAGACACCACTGGTTATGTCCTCCACTAGACACCACTGGTTGTATCCTCCACTAGACACCACTGGTTATGTCCTCCACTAGACACTACTGGTTATGTCCTCCACTAGACACTACTGGTTATATCCTCCACTAGACACTACTGTCCTCCACTAGACACTACTGGTTATGTCCTCCACTAGACACTACTGGTTATGTCCTCCACTAGACACTACTGGTTATGTCCTCCACTAGACACTACTGGTTATATCCTCCACTAGACACTACTGTCCTCCACTAGACACCACTGGTTATGTCCTCCACTAGACACTACTGGTTATGTCCTCCACTAGACACTACTGGTTATGTCCTCCACTAGACACCACTGGTTATATCCTCCACTAGACACTACTGGTTATGTCCTCCACTAGACACCACTGGTTGTATCCTCCACTAGACACCACTGTCCTCCACTAGACACCACTGGTTATGTCCTCCACTAGACACCACTGGTTATGTCCTCCACTAGACACCACTGGTTATGTCCTCCACTAGACACCACTGGTTATGTCCTCCACTAGACACCACTGGTTATGTCCTCCACTAGACACCACTGGTTATGTCCTCCACTAGACACCACTGGTTATGTCCTCCACTAGACACTACTGGTTATGTCCTCCACTAGACACTACTGGTTATGTCCTCCACTAGACACCACTGGTTATGTCCTCCACTAGACACCACTGGTTATGTCCTCCACTAGACACTACTGGTTATGTCCTCCACTAGACACCACTGGTTATGTCCTCCACTAGACACCACTGGTTATGTCCTCCACTAGACACCACTGGTTATGTCCTCCACTAGACACCACTGGTTATGGCCTCGACTAGACACTACTGGTTATGTCCTCCACTAGACACCACTGGTTATGTCCTCCACTAGACACCACTGGTTATGTCCTCCACTAGACACCACTGGTTATGTCCTCCACTAGACACCACTGGTTATGTCCTCCACTAGACACCACTGGTTAGGTCCTCCACTAGACACCACTGGTTAGGTCCTCCACTAGACACCACTGGTTATGGCCTCCTGGATGAAAATGGTACAGTACATTAGAGGGACTAGAATACAGATGCTTTCCTCTCTGCTCCTGGCCTCTTTCCTCTCTGCTCCTCTGCTCCTCTTCTGTCCTCCCCTCTTCCCCCTTTCCCCTCTGCTCCTCTCCTCTGCTCCTCTCCTCCTCTTCCCCTCTCCTTTTCTCCTCTCTCCTCTGCTCCTCTCTTCCCCTCTCCTCTCCTCCTTTCCCCTTCCTCTCTCCTCTGCTCCTCTCTTCCCCTCTCCTCTCCTCCTTTCCCCTTCCTCTCTCCACCGCTCCTCTCTTCCCCTCTCCTCTTCTCCTCCTTTCCTCTTCCTCTCTCCTCTGCTCCTCTCTTCCCCTCTCCTCTTCCCCTCCCCTCCTCTCTTCTCCTCAGGTAGAGCATCGCATTGACACAGCGCCGATGGCAAAGCAACTCAACCTGTATAGTGTAGCTGCAGAGTTAGTTAGCGAGCAGCACTGTCCCAGCAGTTTCTATTGTAAAGGCCCTGTCTAACCCCTAGGAAACACAGCAGTTTCTATTGTAAAGGCCCTGTATAAACCCCTAGGAAACACAGCAGGTTCTCTAGAACAGGAATGTAGCCTAGCATCCTCATCTTGCACTTACTGAAGGTAGTAGGCTATTAAACCTACAGGAAGCGTTTGAAACTCTAGCCTGCAGCAGACGACTATAACAGAAGACCCCCCCCCCCCCCCCCCCCCGAGGGACAAACGCTCTAGTGTCTGTTTAGTATCTGGTGTAAATAGTGGGTCTGTGTTCCCGGTAGACGGCTCTCTACAACCTGCTGTGGTGCTCTGTTCTCTACACCACATCCTCTCCTCTCAGTGAGCCTGCCCACCTGCATCACCCCTCCGTCTGCATCTGCGTCCTGAACAGCACCCTTATTCGCACTATATAGGGAATAGGTTGCCAGACCTGTGTCAAAGCCCCGCAGCTAGCTGGCGCTAGGCTAGCTCATTCTGTGTTTAATATTGTGACACTTGTTCCAGGGACAGACTGGTAATTGTGCAGGTACCCACGTTTCCTCTCATGTTACTGGCTAATGACGTGTGCTGTCCCTCAGCACTCAACAAGGACTATTCTGATTGGAGCTCGTCTGTCATCAGGTTACAGAAGTACGCCATAGCAACCTACTACGTGCCAATAGATTTATACACACAGAACCTCCACTTTTCAGTAAGAGAAACTGCTTGACAGACCGCTTATAGGGGATAGTTTTTACCTTGTAGCGCTCTGTCTGTCTGTCTGTCTGTCTGTCTGTCTGTCTGTCATGGTCTGTAACAGTGTTAATAGGAATGTTTACCTTCAGTCCTCATGGTCTGTAACAGTGTTAATAGGAATGTTTACCTCCAGTCCTCATGGTCTGTAACAGTGTTAATAGGAATGCTGACCTTCAGTCCTCATGGTCTGTAACAGTGTTAATAGGAATGTTTACCTTCAGTCCTCATGGTCTGTAACAGTGTTAATAAGAATGCTGACCTTCAGTCCTCATGGTCTGTAACAGTGTTAATAGGAATGCTGACCTTCAGTTCTCATGGTCTGTAACAGTGTTCCTCATGGTCTGTAACAGTGTTAATAGGAATGTTTACCTCCAGTCCTCATGGTCTGTAACAGTGTTAATAGGAATGTTTACCTTCAGTCCTCATGGTCTGTAACAGTGTTAATAGGAATGTTTACCTTCAGTCCTCATGGTCTGTAACAGTGTTAATAGGAATGCTGACCTTCAGTCCTCATGGTCTGTAACAGTGTTAATAGGAATGCTGACCTTCAGTTCTGATGGTCTGTAACAGTGTTAATAGGAATATTTACCTTCAGTCCTCATGGTCTGTAACAGTGTTAATAAGATTTTTACCTTCAGTCCTCATGGTCTGTAACAGTGTTAATAGGAATGTTTACCTTCAGTCCTCATGGTCTGTAACAGTGTTAATAGGAATGTTTACCTTCAGTCCAGATGGTCTGTAACAGTGTTAATAGGAATGCTGACCTTCAGTCCTCATGGTCTGTAACAGTGTTAATAGGAATGTTTACCTTCAGTCCTCATGGTCTGTAACAGTGTTAATAGGAATGTTTACCTTCAGTCCAGATGGTCTGTAACAGTGTTAATAGGAATGCTGACCTTCAGTCCTCATGGTCTGTAACAGTGTTAATAGGAATGTTTACCTTCAGTCCTCATGGTCTGTAACAGTGTTAATAGGAATGTTTACCTTCAGTCCTCATGGTCTGTAACAGTGTTAATAGGAATGTTTACCTCCAGTCCTCATGGTCTGTAACAGTGTTAATAGGAATGTTTACCTTCAGTCCTCATGGTCTGTAACAGTGTTAATAGGAATGTTTACCTTCAGTCCTCATGGTCTGTAACAGTGTTAATAGGAATGCTGACCTTCAGTCCTCATGGTCTGTAACAGTGTTAATAGGAATGTTTACCTTCAGTCCTCATGGTCTGTAACAGTGTTAATAGGAATGTTTACCTTCAGTCCTCATGGTCTGTAACAGTGTTAATAGGAATGCTGACCTTCAGTCCTCATGGTCTGTAACAGTGTTAATAGGAATGTTTACCTTCAGTCCTCATGGTCTGTAACAGTGTTAATAGGAATGTTTACCTTCAGTCCTCATGGTCTGTAACAGTGTTAATAGGAATGTTTACCTTCAGTCCAGATGGTCTGTAACAGTGTTAATAGGAATGCTGACCTTCAGTCCTCATGGTCTGTAACAGTGTTAATAGGAATGTTTGCCTTCAGTCCTCATGGTCTGTAACAGTGTTAATAGGAATGTTTACCTTCAGTCCAGATGGTCTGTAACAGTGTTAATAGGAATGTTTACCTCCAGTCCTCATGGTCTGTAACAGTGTTAATAGGAATGTTTACCTTCAGTCCAGATGGTCTGTAACAGTGTTAATAGGAATGCTGACCTTCAGTCCTCATGGTCTGTAACAGTGTTAATAGGAATGTTTACCTTCGGTCCTCATGGTCTGTAACAGTGTTAATAGGAATGTTTACCTTCAGTCCAGATGGTCTGTAACAGTGTTAATAGGAATGCTGACCTTCAGTCCTCATGGTCTGTAACAGTGTTAATAGGAATGTTTACCTTCAGTCCTCATGGTCTGTAACAGTGTTAATAGGAATGTTTACCTTCAGTCCTCATGGTCTGTAACAGTGTTAATAGGAATGTTTACCTCCAGTCCTCATGGTCTGTAACAGTGTTAATAGGAATGTTTACCTTCAGTCCTCATGGTCTGTAACAGTGTTAATAGGAATGTTTACCTTCAGTCCTCATGGTCTGTAACAGTGTTAATAGGAATGCTGACCTTCAGTCCTCATGGTCTGTAACAGTGTTAATAGGAATGTTTACCTTCAGTCCTCATGGTCTGTAACAGTGTTAATAGGAATGTTTACCTTCAGTCCTCATGGTCTGTAACAGTGTTAATAGGAATGTTTACCTTCAGTCCTCATGGTCTGTAACAGTGTTAATAGGAATGTTTACCTTCAGTCCTCATGGTCTGTAACAGTGTTAATAGGAATGTTTACCTTCAGTCCTCATGGTCTGTAACAGTGTTAATAGGAATGTTTACCTTCAGTCCTCATGGTCTGTAACAGTGTTAATAGGAATGTTTACCTTCAGTCCTCATGGTCTGTAACAGTGTTAATAGGAATGTTTACCTCCAGTCCTCATGGTCTGTAACAGTGTTAATAGGAATGTTTACCTCCAGTCCTCATGGTCTGTAACAGTGTTAATAGGAATGCTGACCTTCAGTCCTCATGGTCTGTAACAGTGTTAATAGGAATGTTTACCTTCAGTCCTCATGGTCTGTAACAGTGTTAATAGGAATGTTTACCTCCAGTCCTCATGGTCTGTAACAGTGTTAATAGGAATGTTTACCTTCAGTCCTCATGGTCTGTAACAGTGTTAATAGGAATGTTTACCTTCAGTCCTCATGGTCTGTAACAGTGTTAATAGGAATGTTTACCTTCAGTCCTCATGGTCTGTAACAGTGTTAATAGGAATGTTTACCTTCAGTCCTCATGGTCTGTAACAGTGTTAATAGGAATGTTTACCTCCAGTCCTCATGGTCTGTAACAGTGTTAATAGGAATGTTTACCTCCAGTCCTCATGGTCTGTAACAGTGTTAATAGGAATGCTGACCTTCAGTCCTCATGGTCTGTAACAGTGTTAATAGGAATGTTTACCTTCAGTCCTCATGGTCTGTAACAGTGTTAATAGGAATGTTTACCTCCAGTCCTCATGGTCTGTAACAGTGTTAATAGGAATGTTTACCTTCAGTCCTCATGGTCTGTAACAGTGTTAATAGGAATGTTTACCTTCAGTCCTCATGGTCTGTAACAGTGTTAATAGGAATGTTTACCTCCAGTCCTCATGGTCTGTAACAGTGTTAATAGGAATGTTTACCTTCAGTCCTCATGGTCTGTAACAGTGTTAATAGGAATGCTGACCTTCAGTCCTCATGGTCTGTAACAGTGTTAATAGGAATGTTTACCTCCAGTCCTCATGGTCTGTAACAGTGTTAATAGGAATGTTTACCTTCAGTCCTCATGGTCTGTAACAGTGTTAATAGGAATGTTTACCTTCAGTCCTCATGGTCTGTAACAGTGTTAATAGGAATGTTTACCTTCAGTCCTCATGGTCTGTAACAGTGTTAATAGGAATGCTGACCTTCAGTCCTCATGGTCTGTAACAGTGTTAATAGGAATGTTTACCTTCAGTCCTCATGGTCTGTAACAGTGTTAATAGGAATGTTTACCTTCAGTCCTCATGGTCTGTAACAGTGTTAATAGGAATGTTTACCTTCAGTCCTCATGGTCTGTAACAGTGTTAATAGGAATGTTTACCTTCAGTCCTCATGGTCTGTAACAGTGGTGGCTTGATGGTCCGTCATGTGATGTTCAATACCAGTGATGCCAGGGGACTAAATCTAGCCCCCAGTTAGCCCCCAGCTAACTCCCAGCTAACTCCCAGCTAGCGCTCAGTTAGCTCCCAGTTAGCCCCCAGCTAGCCACCAGCTAGCCCCCAGCTAGCCCCCAATTAGCTCCCAGTTATCTCCCAGCTAGCCCCCAGCTAGCTCCCAGTTAGCCCCCAGTTATATCCCAGTTAACTCCCAGCTAGCCCCCAGTTAGCTCCCAGTTATCTCCCAGCTAGCCCCCAGTTAGCCCCTATCCACTTGCTCAGATGTAGTTTAACACTTTTGAAATGTTTTTCCTCACTTTTTCTCTGATTTCAGGTATTGACTTCAAAATCAGGACGATAGAGTTGGACGGGAAGAAGATCAAGCTCCAGATATGGTGAGTTTGCCTGGTTACCCAGACTCCTAGCTCCATATATGGTGAGTTTGCCTGGTTACCCAGACTCCTAGCTCCAGATATGGTGAGTTTGCCTGGTTACCCAGACTCCTAGCTCCAGATATAGTGAGTTTGCCTGGTTACCCAGACTCCTTGCTCCAGATATAGTGAGTTTGCCTGGTTACCCAGACTCCTAGCTCCAGATATGGTGAGTTTGCCTGGTTACCCAGACTCCTAGCTCCAGATATGGTGAGTTTGCCTGGTTACCCAGACTCCTAGCTCGAGATATGGTGAGTTTGCCTGGTTACCCAGACTCCTAGCTCCAGATATGGTTAGTTTGCCTGGCTACCCAGACTCCTTGCTCCATATATGGTGAGTTTGCCTGGTTACCCAGACTCATAGCTCCATATATGGTGAGTTTGCCTGGTTACCCAGACTCCTTGCCCCAGATATGGTGAGTTTGCCTGGCTACCCAGATTCCTTGCTCCAGATATGGTGAGTTTGCCTGGTTTCCCAGACTTCTAGCTCCAGATATGGTGAGTTTGCCTGGTTACCCAGACTCCTAGCTCCAGATATGGTGAGTTTGCCTGGCTACCCAGACTCCTAGCCCCAGATATGGTGAGTTTGCCTGGCTACCCAGACTCCTAGCTCCAGATATGGTGAGTTTTCCTGGTTACCCAAACTCCTAGCCCCAGATATGGTGAGTTTGCCTGGTTACCCAAACTCCTAGCTCCAGCCATACGCCACGCCCACAGACGTTAGTTTCTTCTCCACAATGAGTCTGGATCTGAGTACCTCCTCGACCCTTCACTGAATGGGAACCAATCAGGGCCGTCTGATTGGTCCAGAAACCGATGGGTTGAGCCAAAACACACGTGGGTAAAGCGGCAGTTTGAAAGTGTGTCATTGGCTTTGATACTCTGATTGGTTAGAGATGATCCAATCGTTGACGACTCGTCACAACAAACATCTTCGATAATGGCATAAAGTATGAAGGGGACCGACAGAGCAGCGGAATAATTTAGTGCGAGTTGTCAGGTTAATGGTGAGTACCAGTAGGCCACTTGAAGTGTAGTGTTGACTGCCTTGTAGTCAGTGATAGCTTGGAGAGCCTCTGTCAGCCCTGAGTAGATCTGAAGTGTAGTGTTGACTGCCTTGTAGTCAGTGATAGCTTGGAGAGCCTCTGTCAGCCCTGAGGGGATCTGAAGTGTAGTGTTTACTGCCTTGTAGTCAGAGATAGCTTGCGTGTGTAAGAGTGTTCACCTGTGTTTGGATACACACATTTGGCCTGCTTATTCATCCCCTGTCCAGGGTCGTCCCTTACACTAGGCACCGCTGGTCGTATCACTGTCTGACACGGATTAGAGGGAGAACCCCCAGGCCCTCTTACACTGATGTTTGGTAACACTGGCTGTAGCTACTGCATTATCAACATGGTTGTTACGTTGTTCTGTCTCTCCCAGGGTAATGTAGTAATGCTGTAGCTACTGCACTATCTACATGGTTGTTACGTTGTACTGTCTCTCCTAGGGTAATGTAGTAATGCTGAAGCTACTGCACTATCTACATGGTTGTTACGTTGTGCTGACGTTGTACTGACGTTGTACTGTCTCTCCCAGGGTAATGTAGTAATGCTGTAGCTACTGCATTATCAACATGGTTGTTACGTTGTACTGTCTCTCCCAGGGTAATGTAGTAATGCTGAAGCTACTGCACTATCTACATGGTTGTTACGTTGTGCTGACGTTGTACTGACGTTGTACTGTCTCTCCCAGGGTAATGTAGTAATGCTGTAGCTACTGCATTATCAACATGGTTGTTACGTTGTACTGTCTCTCCCAGGGTAATGTAGTAATGCTGTAGCTACTGAATTATCAATATGGTTGTTACGTTGTACTGACGTTGTTCTGTCTCTCCCAGGGTAATGTAGTAATGCTGTAGCTACTACACTATCGACATGGTTGTTACGTTGTACTGACGTTGTACTGTCTCTGCCAGGGTAATGTAGTAATGCTGTAGCTACTGCATTATCAACATGGTTGTTACATTGTACTGACGTTGTTCTGCCTCTCCCAGGGTAATGTAGTAATGCTGTAGCTACTGCATTATCAACATGGTTGTTACGTTGTACTGTCTCTCCCAGGGTAATGCAGTAATGCTGTAGCTACTGCACTATCGACATGGTTGTTACATTGTACTGTCTCTCCCAGGGTAATGTAGTAATGCTGTAGCTACTACACTATCAACATGGTTGTTACGTTGTACTGACGTTGTACTTTCTCTGCCAGGGTAATGTAGTAATGCTGTAGCTAGTACACTATCGACATGGTTGTTACGTTGTACTGACGTTTTGTCTCTCCCAGGGTAATGAATTAATGCTGTAGCTACTGCATTATCAATATGGTTGTTACGTTGTACTGACGTTGTTCTGTCTCTCCCAGGGTAATGTAGTAATGCTGTAGCTACTACACTATCGACATGGTTGTTACGTTGTACTGTCTCTCCCAGGGTAATGTAGTAATGCTGTAGCTACTGCACTATCGTCATGGTTGTTACGTTGTGCTGACGTTGTACTGACGTTGTACTGTCTCTCCCAGGGTAATGTAGTAATGCTGTAGCTACTACATTATCGACATGGTTGTTACGTTGTACTGACGTTGTTCTGTCTCTCCCAGGGTAATGTAGTAATGCTGTAGCTACTGCATTATCAACATGGTTGTTACGTTGTACTGCCGTTCTGTCTCTCCTAGGGTAATGTAGTAATGCTGTAGCTACTGCACTATCAACATGGTTTTTACGTTGTACTGACGTTGTTCTGTCTCTCCCAGGGACACAGCCGGTCAGGAGAGGTTCAGGACCATCACAACAGCCTACTACAGAGGAGCTATGGTAAGATCCGTCACCTGTCACAGGTCTCCAAAAGGTCACAGACTGAAACTACACAGATAAAACAACTCGCGTGGAGGTTATCGTGTGTGGGTGTGTGTGTGTGTGTGTGTGTGTGTGTGTGTGTGTGTTTGTGTGTGTGTGTGTGTGTGTGTGTTCAGAATGGGAGCCATCTTTTATAATGAGTTGTAGCCTACTCTGTCGACCTGTCTCCTCCGTATGTCTCCGGTCCAGCCATATTAAACAGTGTCTCTAGTTAAGCTAGATGTATCTATGTACCGCTTGTTTATTAACGCCGAGGCCCATCTTACAGATGTGTATGCTCTGTGTGAAGTGGTGTAAACGATGGAATGGCCAGTTTGATAGGAGACTGTATACACAGGAAGGACCCAAGTGGAGTTTCCCTAGTGCTGTTGGACCATTCAATCACTGGGGCGGATGGTGTTTGTTACTATGGAGGGCCGTGTGTGTTACTATGGAGTGCCGTGTGTGTTACTATGGAGGGCCGTGTGTGTGTTACTATGGAGGGCTGTGTGTGTTACTATGGAGGGTCGTGTGTGTTACTATGGAGGGCTGTGTGTGTTACTATGGAGGGCTGTGTGTGTGTTACTATGGAGGGCTGTTTGTGTGTTACTATGGAGGGCCGTGTGTGTTACTATGGAGGGCTGTGTGTGTTACTATGGAGGGCCGTGTGTGTTACTATGGAGGGCTGTTTGTGTTACTATGGAGGGCTGTGTGTGTTACTATGGAGGGCCGTGTGTGTTACTATGGAGGGCTGTGTGTGTTACTATGGAGGGCTGTGTGTGTTACTATGGAGGGCTGTGTGTGTTACTTTGGAGGGCCGTGTGTGTTACTATGGAGGGCTGTGTGTGTTACTATGGAGGGCTGTGTGTGTTACTATGGAGGGCCGTGTGTGTTACTATGGAGGGCTGTGTGTGTTACTATGGAGGGCCGTGTGTGTTACTATGGAGGGCCGTGTGTGTTACTATGGAGGGCCGTGTGTTACTATGGAGGGCCGTGTGTTTGTTACTATGGAGGGCCGTGTGTGTTACTATGGAGGGCTGTGTGTGTTACTATGGAGGGCTGTGTGTGTTACTATGGAGGGCCGTGTGTGTTACTATGGAGGGCCGTGTGTGTTACTATGGAGGGCCGTGTGTGTTACTATGGAGGGCCGTGTGTGTTACTATGGAGGGCCGTGTGTTTTACTATGGAGGGCCGTGTGTGTTACTATGGAGGGCCGTGTGTGTTACTATGGAGGGCCGTGTGTTACTATGGAGGGCCGTGTGTTTGTTACTATGGAGGGCCGTGTGTTTGTTACTATGGAGGGCCGTGTGTTTGTTACTATGGAGGGCCGTGTGTGTGTTACTATGGAGGGCCGTGTGTTTGTTACTATGGAGGGCCGTGTGTTTGTTACTATGGAGGGCCGTGTGTTTGTTACTATGGAGGGCCGTGTGTGTGTTACTATGGAGGGCTGTGTGTGTGTTACTATGGAGGGCCGTGTGTGTTACTATGGAGGACCTCTACTAACTCTACTCTGTCTCCTCCCTGTTGTTCTACACTACATGACCTCTACTAACTCTACTCTGTCTCCTCCCTGTTGTTCTACACTACATGACCTCTACTAACTCTACTCTGTCTCCTCCCTGTTGTTCTACACTACATGACCTCTACTAACTCTACTCTGTCTCCTCCTCCCTGTTGTTCTACACTACATGACCTCTACTAACTCTACTCTGTCTCCTCCCTGTTGTTCTACACTACATGACCTCTACTAACTCTACTCTGTCTCCTCCTCCCTGTTGTTCTACACTACATGACCTCTACTAACTCTACTCTGTCTCCTCCCTGTTGTTCTACACTACATGACCTCTACTAACTCTACTCTGTCTCCTCCTCCCTGTTGTTCTACACTACATGACCTCTACTAACTCTACTCTGTCTCCTCTCATGCACGATCGATTTTTTGTTTCCACTCGTTCAATTTGCAAAGAAAGGAATCTGTGAAAATCTCACCCTGAACGTTGTTTCAACCAGTCAAATCACGTTCGTATGTATTCCTCAGAGATCCTAGAAGGTAACCAGACTTCACTCTAGGGGTGTAGTATATCCTATAGGACACCATATCAGAGATCCTAGAACGTAACCAGACTTCACTCTATCATTAGGGGTGTAGTATATCCTATAGGACACCATATCAGAGATCCTAGAACGTAACCAGACTTCACTCTATCATTAGGGGTGTAGTATATCCTATAGGACACCATATCAGAGATCCTAGAAGGTAACCAGACTTCACTATATCATTAGGGGTGTAGTATATCCTATAGGACACCATATCAGAGATCCTAGAACGTAACCAGACTTCACTCTATCATTAGGGGTGTAGTATATCCTATAGGACACCATATCAGAGATCCTAGAACGTAACCAGACTTCACTCTATCATTAGGGGTGTAGTATATCCTATAGGACACCATATCAGAGATCCTAGAACGTAACCAGACTTCACTCTATCATTAGGGGTGTAGTATATCCTATAGGACACCATATTTGGTCAGAGAGCGACGCCTTCATGGCGCGCTGATGACGCGTCCGGTCTTCATTTTAATGACTCTCTTTGTCAAAATAAGCACCAATCGGGGGTCAAAACAAAGCTAGCTAGATAGCCAATGAGCTGGGCTTTACGGGAGTATCAGGAAACCCCGTCTCTGTCGCTAAATGTTGGCGCTAACCTTTTACGACATCATGCCTTTTCTTTTTGGACACTAAGAATATTCAGAGTTATGAAGTTACGAAAACTAGTTGTTTTGCAAATGTTAAACTTATAATATGGCTACTAATACTTGGAAAGTTAAATCACAAGTCCAAGTAAACAGATTTGACAATATTCTTGCAGAATTGTTTTTTATATGAATGCGAATGTCTCCTTCACGATTTGCCCAAATGTACCTGGGGGGACTAAAAGTCTTGTAGTTCACTCATACTTCAAGTTATCTGTCTGAAACTTTGCACATACCCTCTGCTGCCATCTTGTGGACACTATCGGAATTACAACCAGAGTGATGGCTTTAGCTGTGACCTTTCTCTTGCATTTCAAAGATGGTGACAGAAAAACAAACGGTTGGTTTTGTCTTTGTATTTTCTTCTACCAGATCTATTGTGTTATATTCTCCTACATATCTTTCACATTTCCACAAACTTCAAAGTGTTTCCTTTCAAATGGTACCAAGCATATGTATATCCTTGCTTCAGGGCCTGAGCTACAGGAAGTTAGATTTGGTTATGAGTCATTTTAGGTGAAATTTGAATAAAAGGGGGCGGATCCTTAAGAGGATGTATCCTGTGGTCAGTTCCACTGCCTCAGAGTTCTATTCTACTAGAACTCTGAGGCAGTGGAACTGACCACAGTATAAATATAGGATATACTACACCCCTAATGATAGAGTGAAGTCTGGTTACGTTCTAGGATCTCTGATATGGTGTCCTATAGGATATACTACACCCCTAATGATAGAGTGAAGTCTGGTTACGTTCTAGGATCTCTGATATGGTGTCCTATAGGATATACTACACCCCTAATGATAGAGTGAAGTCTGGTTACGTTCTAGGATCTCTGATATGGTGTCCTATAGGATATACTACACCCCTAATGATAGAGTGAAGTCTGGTTACGTTCTAGGATCTCTGATATGGTGTCCTATAGGATATACTACACCCCTAATGATATAGTGAAGTCTGGTTACGTTCTAGGATCTCTGATATGGTGTCCTATAGGATATACTACACCCCTAATGATAGAGTGAAGTCTGGTTACGTTCTAGGATCGCTGATATGGTGTCCTATAGGATATACTACACCCCTAATGATAGAGTGAAGTCTGGTTACGTTCTAGGATCTCTGATATGGTGTCCTATAGGATATACTACACCCCTGATGATATAGTGAAGTCTGGTTACGTTCTAGGATCTCTGATATGGTGTCCTATAGGATATACTACACCCCTAGAGTGAAGTCTGGTTACGATGTCAGAACGATGTCTATTCCACCTTATTCATGGCTGTGTGTCCGGTTAGGAAATGTACTGTTCTTATGTTTTGCTTACTAACCAGGTTCTATATATGTCAATACATGTTTGGAAAAACAACCTGTTATTATTTTATTGAGGCAGAGTATTCTGGGTTTATAAGGGCTTCAAGCTTGTAGTGATAACAGTCAAGACCCAAGCCCCTTACTTGACGACAACACAGACATACAGACATTTCACCGGGTCATGTCTGGAATGGCGCTAGGTTGGGTCTTTTCCTGTTAATGTCACGGCGTGTCACTTCCTCTGACGTCACTTCCTGTCCTTTGTCCAACAGGGTATCATGCTAGTGTATGACATCACTAACGAGAAGTCCTTCGAGAACATCAAGAACTGGATCAGGAACATTGAAGAGGTATGAAGCTACCGCAGCAAGTAGCCTAAAACCAATCAGGTGTGAAGCTACCGCAGCAAGTAGCCTAAAACCAATCAGGTGTGAAGCTACCGCAGCAGGTAGCCTAAAAACAATCAGTTGCAATAATCAGTCTTCTCTCATTGTCTGTAGCAATAATCAGTCTTCTCTCGTTCTGTCTGTAGCAATAATCAGTCTTCTCTCATTCTGTCTGTAGCAATAATCAGTCTCCTTATTCTGTCTGTAGCAATATTCAGTCTTCTCTCATTCTGTCTGTAGCAATAATCAGTCTTCTCTCATTGTCTGTAGCAATAATCAGTCTTCTCTCGTTCTGTCTGTAGCAATAATCAGTCTTCTCTCATTCTGTCTGTAGCAATAATCAGTCTCCTTATTCTGTCTGTAGCAATATTCAGTCTTCTCTCATTCTGTCTGTAGCAATAATCAGTCTTCTCTCATTGTCTGTAGCAATAATCAGTCTTCTCTCGTTCTGTCTGTAGCAATAATCAGTCTTCTCTCATTCTGTCTGTAGCAATAATCAGTCTCCTTATTCTGTCTGTAGCAATATTCAGTCTTCTCTCATTCTGTCTGTAGCAATAATCAGTCTTCTCTCATTCTGTCTGTCTGTAGCAATACTCAGTCTTCTCTCATTCTGTCTGTAGCAATAATCAGTCTTCTCTCATTCTGTCTGTAGCAATAATCAGTCTCCTTATTCTGTCTGTAGCAATAATCAGTCTCCTTATTCTGTCTGTAGCAATATTCAGTCTTCTCTCATTCTGTCTGTAGCAATAATCAGTCTTCTCTCATTCTGTCTGTCTGTAGCAATACTCAGTCTTCTCTCATTCTGTCTGTAGCAATAATCAGTCTTCTCTCATTCTGTCTGTAGCAATAATCAGTCTCCTTATTCTGTCTGTAGCAATATTCAGTCTTCTCTCATTCTGTCTGTAGCAATAATCAGTCTTCTCTCATTCTGTCTGTCTGTAGCAATATTCAGTCTTCTCTCATTCTGTCTGTAGCAATAATCAGTCTTCTCTCATTCTGTCTGTCTGTAGCAATAATCAGTCTTCTCTCATTCTGTCTGTCTGTAGCAATAATCAGTCTTCTCTCATTCTGTCTGTCCGTAGCAATAATCAGTCTTCTCTCATTCTGTCTGTCCGTAGCAATAATCAGTCTTCTCTCATTCTGTCTGTAGTATAACTGAGTCTCCTCCTCCTCTGTCTGTCTGTAGCATGCCTCCTCTGACGTGGAGAGGATGATCCTAGGAAACAAGTGTGACATGAACGACAAAAGACAGGTGTCTAAAGAACGAGGAGAAAAGGTACGGAGGTCAGAGTTCAGGGTCTCTGTGTGTTTCCAATAGGCACTGACGAGTCTGAGATGTCTTGTTGCAGGGTGCGTTGGAAACAATGTGATAACGTTCCCGAGAAAAGAGAAACCCCCACACTGCCCTTCATAGTGTCTTTGGAGAAACCCCCACACTGCTCTTCATAGTATCTTTGGAGAAACCCCCCACACTGCCCTTCATAGTGTCTTTGGTGAAACCCCCATATTGCTCTTCATAGTATCTTTGGTGAAACCCCCACACTGCTCTTCATAGTATCTTTGGAGAAACCCCCCACACTGCTCTTCATAGTATCTTTGGAGAAACCCCCCACACTGCTCTTCATAGTATCTTTGGTGAAACCCCCACACTGCTCTTCATAGTATCTTTGGTGAAACCCCCACACTGCTCTTCATAGTATCTTTGGAGAAACCCCCCACACTGCTCTTCATAGTATCGTTGGAGAAACCCCCCACACTGCTCTTCATAGTATCTTTGGTGAAACCCCCATATTGCTCTTCATAGTATCTTTGGTGAAACCCCCACACTGCTCTTCATAGTATCTTTGGTGAAACCCCCACAGTGCTCTTCATAGTATCTTTGGTGAAACCCCCACAGTGCTCTTCATAGTATCTTTGGACAAACCCCCCACACTGCTCTTCATAGTATCTTTGGTGAAACCCCCACACTGCTCTTCATAGTATCTTTGGAGAAACCCCCCACAGTGCTCTTCATAGTATCTTTGGAGAAACCCCCCACACTGCTCTTCATAGTATCTTTGGTGAAACCCCCATATTGCTCTTCATAGTATCTTTGGAGAAACCCCCCACACTGCTCTTCATAGTATCTTTGGTGAAACCCCCACACTGCTCTTCATAGTATCTTTGGACAAACCCCCCACACTGCCCTTCATAGTGTCTTTGGTGAAACCCCCACACTGCTCTTCATAGTATCTTTGGAGAAACCCCCCACACTGCTCTTCATAGTATCTTTGGTGAAACCCCCACACTGCTCTTCATAGTATCTTTGGACAAACCCGCCACACTGCTCTTCATAGTATCTTTGATGTAAATGTACTCCCAGGTTGTATGTATGACATACTCATAATATACAGTATGATCTATGTCTGTCATAGCCAGCCCCGTTCTCCCTTCACGATGTAGTACAATTCCCTTCTGTAACAGAAAGGTAACATCACTTTTACGTTCTGTGCTATGCCTCTTGGAATGTGTTGCATGGGGGGGGGGGGGGGGGGGGGGGGGCTGCTGTTGATTGTTTTTAAAGGTACATCTGTTATTAACATGAATTGTTCTCATAATGTTTTATTTGTCACAGTTGGCGATTGATTACGGCATCAAGTTCTTAGAAACAAGCGCCAAGTCCAGTCTGAACGTGGAAGAGGTGAGTTCTGTTCAGTACTATTCATTTATACCTATTTATTCATTATTATGAACGTGGAAGAGGTGAGTTCTGTTCAATACCTATTTATTCATTATTATCTCAGTCTTTTTCCATTGAAAACAGGACATTTTTTTCCTCTAATAAACGTGTTCCTGAAGTATACATTCTGTTTTGTTGTTGTTTTGAAACACAGTCCTTTTTCACACTGGGAAGAGACATAATGACGAGACTCAACAGAAAAATAGTGAGTTTATGTTGGTTGTTTTGCAGATGATGCTCATATGATATGATGTATCCTCAGTTGTTGACAGCAATGGGATCTTAAGAGTGGTAATTGACCTTTGACACCAACCCTTTCACACCCCCCCCCCCCCCCTCCCCCTGCTTTAGAACGACAGCAGTCCTCCAGGAGGAGGTGGGCCGGTCAAGATCACAGAGACCCGGTCAAAGAAGAGCAACTTCTTCAGATGTTCACTGTTCTAGTGGATCAGTCCTCTCCTTTCCATGGACTGATACAGCCTTTACCTGCCCTGCTGCTTCCCCCTAGAGCTGAGCAGAATACACCCCCAACCCCTCACCAGGCCTGGGTAGCAGGCTACCTACCTAGCACTCCTCCAACCCCTCACCAGGCCTGGGTACCAGGCTACCTACCTAGCACTCCTCCAACCCCTCACCAGGCCTGGGTACCAGGCTACCTACCTAGCACTCCTCCAACCCCTCACCAGGCCTGGTACCAGGCTACCTGCCTAGCACTCCTCCAACCCCTCACCAGGCCTGGGTACCAGGCTAGCTACCTAGCACTCCTCCAACCCCTCACCAGGCCTGGTACCAGGCTACCTACCTAGCACACCCCCAACCCCTCACCAGGCTACCTACCTAGCACTCCTCCAACCCCTCACCATGTCTGGGTACCAGGCTACCTACCTAGCACTCCTCCAACCCCTCACCATGCCTGGGTACCAGGCTACCTACCTAGCACTACTCCAACCCCTCACCAGGCCTGGTACCAGGCTACCTACCTAGCACACCCCCAACCCCATCACCTGGTACCAGGCTACCTACCTAGCACTCCTCCAACCCCTCACCAGGCCTGGGTACCAGGCTACCTACCTAGCACTCCTCCAACCCCTCACCAGGCCTGGTACCAGGCTACCTACCTAGCACTCCTCCAACCCCTCACTAGGCCTGGGTACCAGGCTACCTACCTAGCACTCCTCCAACCGCTCACCAGGCCTGGTACCAGGCTACCTACCTAGCATACCTCTGACCCCTCACCAGGCCTGGTACCAGGCTACCTACCTAGCACTCCTCCAACCCCTCACCAGGCCTGGTACCAGGCTACCTACAAAGCACTGGGTCTTGGCCAGGCTAGGCTACTTATTGCTGCTGAACTGCCTGGCTATTATGTAGGCTACAGAGGAAAGCGACTCGCCATCCCATTTCAAAAATGACACGTTAGAGAACCCAAAACAATTCTGAAAAGAACAAGGAATGCCCCTCAACTGCACCCCTCTCTCCCTTCCCCAAAGGAGTTAGTCTAGGGGTGCATCCCAAATGGAACCCTATTCACTATATAGTGCACTACTCTTCACCAGAGCCCTATTATGCAGGCCCTGGTCAAAAGTAGTGCACTATATAGGGAATAGGGTGGCATTTTGGATGCCGTACATTCCCCCCCCCCCCCCCCCCCCAACAGCTCTGATTGACAGTTGAACCCTGTCTTCTGTGTTCTTTAACTCACCCCTGGAAACGCTTTGTTGTTTGTTCAGCTTCCTGTTTAGCTGAAGCTGCCTTCCCCCTGTATCCACTCGATGCACGGTTAACTTTTTATTTTGATGTCGCGTGTCTTGTCTTTCTTTACCTGCCTATCTTTCTAAGGGGGGGGGGGGGGGGGTAAAAAAAAGATTGACACCTGAAGGATTGGAAGAGTTTGTTTGACGTGGATCTCGGGTTGGTTTGCTATTAGAGAAGAATATAGTCATTTTTTTAAAGTGATGAATGAACATGACTGCAGGGAGAGATGGAGAGAAAAGAGAGTGTTGTTACTGCATGTTCTGCCCACGCTAGAAAGGAAAATGTAACTGTTGTTTAGTATTCTACCAAAGCTGATGACTTCATTGTGGTGGTTGTTTCACCAATGTCTTTATTTTAATTTTTTTTAGTCTTTTAGCTTAATATCATCTTTATGATAATCGCACTGGAGATCGTTATGGATGTTTCAATGATTGTTAAAACACCGCCTCTGTCAAAAAGGACGCTGCAGTCATTCGACGATGCATCCCTGGTCCAGAGCACTAAAGGTGCTAGATTCAGAGCCGCTCTTCAGAACCGCTCTTCAGAACCACTCTAAAGAGTTAAAGGATGCTCATTGCTCGGCACTTCAACTGATGACGGACTCAGAATTGGCTTCACTCAATCGGACGTAATGAATGACCAGTTTTAATGTTGTCACTTAGTCATGCACTTACAGAAGGAGGTTTCTCAATTACTCCAATTTAAAACCACTGAGCAGCCTCTACTCAACTTAAAACCACTGAGCAGCCTCTACTCAACTTAAAACCACTGAGCAGCCTCTACTCAACTTAAAACCACTGAGCAGCCTCTACTCAATTTAAAACCACTGAGTAGCCTCTACTCAACTTAAAACCACTGAGGAGCCTCTACTCAATTTAAAACCACTGAGCAGCCTCTACTCAACTTAAAACCACTGAGGAGCCTCTACTCAACTTAAAACCACTGAGCAGCCTCTACTCAACTTAAAACCACTGAGCAGCCTCTACTCAACTTAAAACCACTGAGCAGCCTCTACTCAACTTAAAACCACTGAGCAGCCTCTACTCAACTTAAAACCACTGAGTAGGCTCTACTAAACGTAAAACCACTGAGCAGCCTCTGTGCTTTGTCGTTTTAAAGCCTTGAATGTTGTTGTTGTTGTTGTGTGTTTTGAAGTTCAGACTTTCTTTCATTCTATTCACTGAAAACGGCCCTCAGTTTGCAGCACTGATTTGAGTTGACAGCCCTTTCTGAAGAAACGACCACAACCACCACGGTAGCAGATACTGACTCATACAATGACCACAACCACCATGGTAGCAGATACTGACTCATACAATGACCACAACCACCACGGTAGCAGATACTGACTCATACAACCACCACGGTAGCAGATACTGACTCATACAATGACGACAACCACCACGGTAGCAGATACCCACTCATACAACCACCACGGTAGCAGATACCCACTCATACAACCACCACGGTAGCAGATACCGACTCATACAACCACGACAACCACCACGGTAGCAGATACTGACTCATACAACCAACACGGTAGCAGATACTGACTCATACAATGACCAGAACTACCACGGTAGCAGATACCGACTCATACGACGACGACAACCACCACGGTAGCAGATACTAGCTCATACAACAACGACAACCACCATGGTAGCAGATGCTGACTCATACAACCACCATGGTAGCAGATACTGACTCATACAACCACCAGGGTAGCAGATACTGACTCATACAACCATCACGGTAGCAGATACCGACTCATACAACCATCACGGTAGAAGATACCGACTCGTACAACCACCACAGTAGCAGATACTGACTCATACAACCACCAGGGTAGCAGATACTGACTCATACAACCACCACGGTAGAAGATACCGACTCGTACAACCACCACAGTAGCAGATACTGACTCATACAACCACCAGGGTAGCAGATACTGACTCATACAACCACCAGGGTAGAAAATACTGACTCATACAACCACGACAACCACCACGGTAGCAGATACCGACTCATACAACCACGACAACCACCACGGTAGAAGATACCGACTCGTACAACCACCACAGTAGCAGATACTGACTCATACAACCACCACGGTAGCAGATACCGACTCATACAACCACCACGGTAGAAGATACCGACTCGTACAACCACCACAGTAGCAGATACTGACTCATACAACCACCACGGTAGCAGATACCGACTCGTACAACCACCACGGTAGCAGATACTGACTCATACAACCACCACGGTAGCAGATACTGACTCATACAACCACCACAGTAGCAGATACTGACTCATACAACCACCACGGTAGAAGATACTGACTCATACAACCACCACGGTAGAAGATACTGACTCATACAACCACCACGGTAGAAGATACCGACTCATACAACCACCAGGGTAGCAGATACTGACTCATACAACCACGACAACCACCACGGTAGCAGATACTGACTCATACAACCACCACGGTAGCAGATACTGACTCATACAACCACCACAGTAGCAGATACTGACTCATACAACCACCAGGGTAGCAGATACCGACTCATACAACCACCAGGGTAGCAGATACTGACTCATACAACCACGACAACCACCACGGTAGAAGATACTGACTCATACAACCACCACGATAGAAGATACCGACTCATACAACCACCACAGTAGAAGATACCGACTCATACAACCACCAGGGTAGCAGATACTGACTCATACAACCACGACAACCACCACGGTAGAAGATACTGACTCATACAACCACCAGGGTAGCAGATACTGACTCATACAACAACCACGGTAGCAGATACCGACTCGTACAACCACCACGGTAGCAGATACTGACTCATACAACCACGACAACCACCACGGTAGCAGATACCGACTCGTACAACCACGACAACCACCACGGTAGCAGATACCGACTCGTACAACCACGACAACCACCACGGTAGCAGATACTGACTCATACAACCACCACGGTAGCAGATACTGACTCATACAACCACCACGGTAGCAGATACCGACTCATACAACCACGACAACCACCACGGTAGCAGATACTGACTCATATAACCACCACGGTAGCAGATACCGACTCATACAACCACGACAACCACCACGGTAGCAGATACTGACTCATACAACCACCACGGTAGCAGATACTGACTCATATAACCACCAGGGTAGAAGATACTGACTCATACAACCACCATGGTAGCAGATACTGACTCATACAACCACGACAACCACCACGGTAGAAGATACTGACTCATACAACCACCAGGGTAGAAGATACTGACTCATACAACCACCAGGGTAGAAGATACTGACTCATACAACCACCACGGTAGAAGATACTGACTCATATAACCACCACGGTAGAAGATACTGACTCATACAACCACCACAGTAGCAGATACTGACTCATACAACCACGACAACCACCACGGTAGCAGATACTGACTCATACAACCACCAGGGTAGCAGATACTGACTCATACAACCACGACAACCACCACAGTAGCAGATACTGACTCATACAACCACCAGGGTAGCAGATACTGACTCATACAAGTGCTTTTGAAAAGTAGCAACAAGCAAATAAAACCTCTCGTGTTCTATCGTTGGTGCGTTCATGCAAATGTTGTTTATGGTATTACATTTTTTATACGGTATCCGATAAGACATTGGACACTGGCGTTTACTCCCAGCATGCTTTGTGAAACCACAAGGTATACCACTTTCTACATGTTTCATTTTATTAGCTCTTTATTATCGCCAAACAAAAACATGTTGATTATGGACACTTTTTCCAGTTCATATTAATATCCTTATATCTGCTGTTACATCCTGCTCTTTCTGGTTTATAAAACCACTGTTGTATTATTCTGATCTGCTGCATTTTATCTTCTCTGTGTGTGTGTGTGTGTGTGTGTGTGTGTGTGTGTGTGTGTGTCTGTTCAGATTGAAGGTGCTTCTAACACGTCTATATTTCATGTGAAGGGTCAGTAGTTTGATGGTGATTGTGTGTATTGAAGGTAAATTGATGTCTGTACCACTCCATGTCATGACAAAACACACGCCAGATAGGATTTAATTTATTTTTTATTTTAATTTACGGCAAGCTGTCAAACCTAACTTAATTTTTTTCTGAAAACACTTTTTTTTTTTTAAACAACTTTTTTTGTGATGGAAGGAATGTGAAGGAGATCATACTCGGCACTGTAAAGTAAGCCGGGATGTTTATTTCCAGGTTGATTGTAAAAGATTGTAAAAGACAGAAGAAAGCAACTACAATCCATTTTCAACATATACCTGTTGTGTGTGATGGTCATGGTTGATTGGTCAAAACCATTCGTATTTAA
Source organism: Oncorhynchus clarkii lewisi (assembly GCF_045791955.1). NCBI lineage: Eukaryota > Metazoa > Chordata > Actinopteri > Salmoniformes > Salmonidae > Oncorhynchus > Oncorhynchus clarkii. The sequence goes on along the minus strand of NC_092172.1, from coordinate 47,747,228 downwards.
AGTAACTGTCCAGTTCTGTTGTTGGGGTTACCTCCACACCGTTCTGTTGTTGGGGTTACCTCCACACCGTTCTGTTGTTGGGGATACCTCCACACCGTTCTGTTGTTGGGGATACCTCCACACCGTTCTGTTGTTGGGGATACCTCCACACCGTTCTGTTGTTGGGGATACCTCCACACCGTTCTGTTGTTGGGGATACCTCCACACCGTTCTGTTGTTGGGGATACCTCCACACCGTTCTGTTGTTGGGGTACGCCCACACCGTTCTGTTGTTGGGGATACCTCCACACCGTTCTGTTGTTGGGGATACCTCCACACCGTTCTGTTGTTGGGGATACCTCCACACCGTTCTGTTGTTGGGGATACCTCCACACCGTTCTGTTGTTGGGGATACCTCCACACCGTTCTGTTGTTGGGGATACCTCCACACCGTTCTGTTGTTGGGGATACCTCCACACCGTTCTGTTGTTGGGGTTACCTCCACACCGTTCTGTTGTTGGGGATACCTCCACACCGTTCTGTTGTTGGGGTACGCCCACACCGTTCCAAACAGAAAAGCTGCTTTTCAACGTGCTTAATTACCCATTTTTGGAAGGAAAACTAATACATTTTACAGGTCATATTTCATAGCCATTTGTAAACACTGGACAGTTACTTTAAAAGGATGAAGAATTGTAATAGTGTGTAGTGAGACGACGGGGGGCAGAGACTGACGATATAATAATCACTTGTTTTTTGTGGAACGATGCGTGAAGGCTTGAGTTACTACATGTAGTAGATATGTCTGATAGAGAGCTGTTGTTGTAATGCAGTGACGGCGAGGGACATGAATTCTCATGGGAACGTCATGTAGCGTCATGTCTGGAAATACAGATGTATGCAGACATTCTAGAATACTTTCTATCATGTTGGTGTAACAATGAAAGCATTCCTCCCATTTGTTTTCTATCCTGTTGGTGTAACAATGAAAGCATTCCTCCCATTTGTTTTCTATCATGTTGGTGTAACAATGAAAGCATTCCTCCCATTTGTTTTCTATCATGTTGGTGTAACAATGAAAGCCTTCCTCCCATTTGTTTTCTATCCTGTTGGTGTAACAATGAAAGCATTCCTCCCATTTGTTTTCTATCCTGTTGGTGTAACAATGAAAGCATTCCTCCCATTTGTTTTCTATCCTGTTGGTGTAACAATGAAAGCATTCCTCCCATTTGTTTTGGCGTTCTTTCTCTTCAGATCTGAAAGACATGTTTAAATGAGGTATTTTCTCCTTATCAACGTACTTTGTACAAGCAGCTTGTTAACTTGTCTTCCGGCTCCTTTTTGTCAACTCTGTAACATATCGATCTGATCAGTGTGAACTGATATTGTATAAAAATTAAATTACTTTTGTCTTTTTTTTAAATATCCAGTGTGGGTGTTTTTTGTTTGTTTCCTTCCTTATTATTTGTTATCTTCCTCATCGGAAGTTTACATACACTTAGGTTGGGAGTCATTAAAACTAGTTTACATACACTTAGGTTGGAGTCATTAAAACTAGTTTACATACACTTAGGTTGGAGTCATTAAAACTAGTTTACATACACTTAGGTTGGAGTCATTAAAACTAGTTTACATACACTTAGGTTGGAGGCATTAAAACTAGTTTACATACACTTAGGTTGGGAGTCATTAAAACTAGTTTACATACACTTAGGTTGGAGTCATTAAAACTAGTTTACATACACTTAGGTTGGAGTCATTAAAACTAGTTTACATACACTTAGGTTGGGAGTCATTAAAACTAGTTTACATACACTTAGGTTGGAGTCATTAAAACTAGTTTACATACACTTAGGTTGGAGTCATTAAAACTAGTTTACATACACTTAGGTTGGAGTCATTAAAACTAGTTTACATACACTTAGGTTGGAGGCATTAAAACTAGTTTACATACACTTAGGTTGGAGTCATTAAAACTAGTTTACATACACTTAGGATGGAGTCATTAAAACTAGTTTTTTAACCACTTCACAAATTTCTTGTTAACAAACTATAGTTTTGGCAAGTCGGTTAGGACATCTACTTTGTGCATGACGCAAGTTATTTTCCAACAATTGTTTCACTTATAATTCACTGTATCACAATAACAGTGGGTCAGAAGTTTACATACACTAAGTTGACTGTGCCTTTAAACAGCTTGGAAAATTCCAGAAAATGATGTCATGGCTTTAGAAGCTTCTGATAGGCTAATTGACATCATTTGAGTCAATTGGAGGTGTACCTGTGGATGTATTTCATTACCTTCAAACTCAGTGCCTCTTTGCTTGACATCATGGGAAAATCAAAAGAAATCCGCCAACACCTCAGAAAAAATTGTAGACCTCCACAAAGTCTGCTTCATCCTTGGGAGCAATTTCCAAACGCCTGAAGGTACCACGTTCACCTGTACAAACAATAGTACGCATGTATAAACACCATGGGTCCACGCAGCCGTCATACCGCTCACTGGAAAATAAATGTGAGGAACTGAAAGCACGTATATCCTACCTACTTTCACCGAGTCGTGGCTGAACGACGACATTAATAACATACAGCTGGCAGGTTATACACTCCATCGGCAGGAGAGAACAGCAGCCTCTGGTAAGACACGGGGGCGGGGCCTATTCATTTATGTAAACAACAGCTGGTGGGTTATACACTCCATCGGCAGGAGAGAACAGCAGCCTCTGGTAAGACACGGGGGCGGGGCCTATTAATTTATGTAAACAACAGCTGGTGGGTTATACACTCCATCGGCAGGAGAGAACAGCAGCCTCTGGTAAGACACGGGGCGGGGCCTATTAATTTATGTAAACAACAGCTGGTGGGTTATACACTCCATCGGCAGGAGAGAACAGCAGCCTCTGGTAAGACACGGGGGCGGGGCCTATTAATTTATGTAAACAACAGCTGGTGGGTTATACACTCCATCGGCAGGAGAGAACAGCAGCCTCTGGTAAGACACGGGGCGGGGCCTATTCATTTATGTAAACAACAGCTGGTGGGTTATACACTCCATCGGCAGGAGAGAACAGCAGCCTCTGGTAAGACACGGGGGCGGGGCCTATTAATTTATGTAAACAACAGCTGGTGGGTTATACACTCCATCGGCAGGAGAGAACAGCAGCCTCTGGTAAGACACGGGGCGGGGTCTATTCATTTACGTTAATTTACGTTGGCTGTTGTTCCCGGTCTCAGACGTTGTCTGTTGTTCCCCGTCTCAGAAAGCTGCTGACACATAGTAGATATTACAACACCTGGATAGGGGAACGCGACCCATGATTAGCTGATTCTTAGAGTCAGGTTTACCAGCTTGGACTGGGCCAAAAGTGTGTTATAAATCAGGCCCCGAGGACCGGAGCTGACCATCCCTGCTGTATGTTCTTCCCATGTGGATTGTTGATGTAATTATGGTCCTTTGTTTTCGTCAGCTGAGCTCTAGAGGGCGCTGTTACAACATTTTAACTCACAGATAGACCGACATGCTGATATTCAACACAAGAGCAATTCAAATAATTAACATTTTTAATTTCAGAATTCAACGTTATTCAATCAACAGAGTCGTTATAATTGTCCCTTTTTTTTTACCCATTTTTAAGGATCAAACAAATGTTTGGAAAAACTATGCATTTATTTATCTAGGCAAGTCAGTTAAAGAACAAATTCTTATTTTCAATGACGACCTAGGAACAGTGGGTTTAACTGCCTTGTTCAGGGGCAGAACGACAGATTTGTACCCTGTCAGCTCGGGGATTTGAACTTGCAACCTTCCGGTTACTAGTCCAACGCTCTAACCCCTAGTCTACCTGCCGTCCCTCCACTCTAACCACTAGTCTACCTGCCGTCCCTCCACTCTAACCCCTAGTCTACCTGCCGTCCCTCCACTCTAACCACTAGTCTACCTGCCGTCCCTCCACTCTAACCACTAGTCTACCTGCCGTCCCTCCACTCTAACCCCTAGTCTACCTGCCGCCCCTCCACTCTAACCACTAGTCTACCTGCCGTCCCTCCACTCTAACCACTAGGCTACCTGCCGTCCCTCCACTCTAACCACTAGTCTACGCTGCCGTCCCTCCACTCTAACCACTAGTCTACCTGCCGCCCCTCCACTCTAACCACTAGTCTACCTGCCGTCCCTCCACTCTAACCACTAGGCTACCTGCCGTCCCTCCACTCTAACCACTAGTCTACGCTGCCGTCCCTCCACTCTAACCCCTAGTCTACCTGCCGCCCCTCCACTCTAACCACTAGTCTACCTGCCGTCCCTCCACTCTAACCACTAGTCTACGCTGCCGTCCCTCCACTCTAACCACTAGGCTACCTGCCGTCCCTCCACTCTAACCACTAGTCTACCTGCCGTCCCTCCACTCTAACCACTAGTCTACCTGCCGTCCCTCCACTCTAACCCCTAGTCTACCTGCCGTCCCTCCACTCTAACCACTAGTCTACCTGCCGTCCCTCCACTCTAACCACTAGGCTACCTGCCGTCCCTCCACTCTAACCACTAGTCTACCTGCCGTCCCTCCACTCTAACCACTAGACTACCTGCCGTCCCTCCACTCTAACCACTAGGCTACGCTGCCACCCCTCCACTCTAACCACTAGGCTACCTGCCGTCCCTCCACTCTAACCACTAGTCTACCTGCCGTCCCTCCACTCTAACCACTAGTCTACCTGCCGTCCCTCCACTCTAACCCCTAGTCTACCTGCCGTCCCTCCACTCTAACCACTAGTCTACCTGCCGTCCCTCCACTCTAACCACTAGGCTACCTGCCGTCCCTCCACTCTAACCACTAGTCTACCTGCCGTCCCTCCACTCTAACCACTAGTCTACCTGCCGCCCCTCCACTCTAACCACTAGTCTACCTGCCGTCCCTCCACTCTAACCACTAGGCTACCTGCCGTCCCTCCACTCTAACCACTAGTCTACCTGCCGCCCCTCCACTCTAACCACTAGTCTACCTGCCGTCCCTCCACTCTAACCACTAGGCTACCTGCCGTCCCTCCACTCTAACCACTAGTCTACCTGCCGTCCCTCCACTCTAACCACTAGTCTACCTGCCGTCCCTCCACTCTAACCACTAGTCTACCTGCCGTCCCTCCACTCTAACCACTAGTCTACGCTGCCGCCCCTCCACTCTAACCCCTAGTCTACCTGCCGTCCCTCCACTCTAACCACTAGTCTACCTGCCGTCCCTCCACTCTAACCCCTGGTCTACCTGCCGTCCCTCCACTCTAACCACTAGTCTACCTGCCGTCCCTCCACTCTAACCACTAGTCTACCTGCCGTCCCTCCACTCTAACCACTAGGCTACCTGCCGCCCCTCCACTCTAACCACTAGTCTACCTCCCGCCCCTCCACTCTAACCACTAGTCTACCTGCCGTCCCTCCACTCTAACCACTAGTCTACCTGCCGTCCCTCCACTCTAACCACTAGGCTACCTGCCGTCCCTCCACTCTAACCACTAGGCTACCTGCCGCCCCTTGTCTCTTACCTTGTTTGTGTAATGATTTCCATTTTAGATTAATACAAATATCACTTATAAGATGGCTGTCTGTATCTGCAATGTTATTTGCTTGATTAATCAACATAAAATACATTTCATACAATAAACATTTTAAAAAACTAAAACATTTAACAACAACTCAATAATCACCGCACTTTCGCCATTCGCTCGCTCAAAGCTGTCCCCATCAACTGGGATGATTTGGAAAAACCAAGATATGCAACGTTCCTGAGTCTCAGACAGGAGTTGCTCAGCGCTGCTCAGCTCTACCACACCCCATTGGCTAGTTTATTCCATTCCACAGTGAGTCATGCCAGTCAGACATCATCAGAAGTCATTCACAGGTGTTCTGTCTTTGAGGATTTTTGTCTTTCTGTCAGTCTCTCCCTCTGTCTCTGTCTCCCCAGTCCCTACTAACATAGCTGTTAGGTCTTTAATACTGTCTGTCAGTCTCTACCTCTGTCTCTGTCTCCCCAGTCCCTCCTAACATAGCTGTTAGGTCTTTAATACTGTCAGTCAGTCTCTACCTCTGTCTCCCCAGTCCCTACTAACATAGCTGTTAGGTCTTTAATACTGTCTGTCCGTCTCTACCTCTGTCTCTGTCTCCCCAGTCCCTACTAACATAGCTGTTAGGTCTTTAATACTGTCTGTCAGTCTCTACCTCTGTCTCTGTCTCCCCAGTCCCTCCTAACATAGCTGTTAGGTCTTTAACACTGTCTGTCAGTCTCTACCTCTGTCTCCCCAGTCCCACCTAACATAGCTGTTAGGTCTTTAATACTGTCTGTCAGTCTCTACCTCTGTCTCTGTCTCCCCAGTCCCTCCTAACATAGCTGTTAGGTCTTTAATACTGTCTGTCAGTCTCTACCTCTGTCTCTGTCTCCCCAGTCCCTCCTAACATAGCTGTTAGGCCTTTAACCCCTGTTAGGTCTTTAATACTGTCTGTCAGTCTCTATCTCTGTCTCTACCTCTGTCTCTGTCTCCCCAGTCCCTCCTAACATAGCTGTTAGGTCTTTAATACTGTCTGTCAGTCTCTCCCTCTGTCTCTGTCTCCCCAGTCCCTACTAATATAGCTGTTAGGTCTTTAATACTGTCTGTCAGTCTCTACCTCTGTCTCTGTCTCCCCAGTCCCTCCTAACATAGCTGTTAGGTCTTTAATACTGTCTGTCAGTCTCTACCTCTGTCTCTGTCTCCCCAGTCCCTCCTAACATAGCTGTTAGGTATTTAATACTGTCTGTCAGTCTCTCTCTCTGTCTCTACCTCTGTCTCTGTCTCCCCAGTCCCTACTAACATAGCTGTTAGGTCTTTTACACTACTGTCTGACTTGGTTCTCTGTGCCCAGTCCCCTCTGGCCTTCACTTTTCTGGGGTTGGTGTTCAGGCTCTTAGACCTCAGTGATGGATACATCCTGTCCTCTGCCACAAGCAGAAGGCCTCCACCAGTATCTTTAGCCTCCGCTTGCTGCTTCTCCTCACCTCCATCTTGGTTGCTCTCTGACTGACTCTTCCCTGGCTCCTGTGGTTCACTGTCTGTCTCTTTGGCCTCTGCCTCGTCCTTTGTGTCTGTGGTGGTGGGGACTAGCTTCTCCATGGAGACTTTGGGCATGTGGCCGAACGGGCAGGGGTGGACTTTGTACTCGAAGCGCGCTGCCCAGTGACCGATGGTCGGAGATCTGGAGGTAACCGTTTCCTGATGCCCTGTGAGGGGGTTGTTGACGTCTGTGGCCCAAGTAGCCCCCTCGTCTCCCCCATCGGCTGGGTTGTACACCATAGTGCTCCTGGATCTGGGCCTGGAGGTGAGACAGTCCCTGTGGGGCTCTGGTGACTGGTACTGCAGGGACCTGACCCTCTCCAGAGGGTATGAGAGGGCTGCTTCTAGCTTGATCTTCTCCATGGTCACGCCTGCCTTCTCCAGGGCCGTGTCCATCGAGGCAGCAGGGCTGCAGGGCGGTGGAGAAGGCTCTGTAGGAACCTCAGGCCTCTGGGTTGGGGTTTCCTTCACCCCTTCGCAGACAGAGACACTGGAGCTGGAATGATTCCTCTCTCTGGGGCCCACCACGTCTAACGTGGCTCCGTACTCCTTCACAGAGGCCGTGATGCTGGTCGTGGTTTCTCTCATACTCCGTTTCCTCTCAACCACCTTCCTCTGGCTCCCTTTCCTCTCAGGGCTCCTGATGTCCCCAGCCTCAGATCGGGTGTCATCTCCCATCTCCAGGTGGTACCGGTACAGACTGTAGCCGTCAGAGCTGATGGACAGACAGACACACTATAATCAGTAAACATCATCCTCACATCGTCCATAAACACTAGACTACTGTACTGATCATCAGTAAACATCATCCTTATTAAACACTAGACTACTGTACTGATAATCAGTAAACATCATCCTTATTAAACACTAGACTACTGTACTGATAATCAGTAAACATCATCCTTATTAAACACTAGACTACTGTACTGATAATCAGTAAACATCATCCTCTCATCATCCTTATTAAACACTAGACTACTATACTGATAATCAGTAACATCATCCTCTCATCATCCTTATTAAACACTAGACTACTGTACTGATCATCAGTAAACATCATCCTCTCATCATCCTTATTAAACACAAGACTACTGTACTGATAATCAGTAAACATCATCCTTATTAAACACTAGACTACTGTACTGATCATCAGTAAACATCATCCTCTCATCATCCTTATTAAACACTAGACTACTATACTGATAATCAGTAACATCATCCTCTCATCATCCTTATTAAACACTAGACTACTGTACTGATCATCAGTAAACATCATCCTCTCATCATCCTTATTAAACACTAGACTACTGTACTGATCATCAGTAAACATCATCCTTATTAAACACTAGACTACTGTGCTGATAATCAGTAAACATCATCCTCTCTTCATCCTTATTAAACACTAGACTACTGTACTGATCATCAGTAAACATCATCCTCTCATCATCCTTATTAAACACTAGACTACTGTACTGATAATCAGTAAACATCATCCTTATTAAACACTAGACTACTGTACTGGTAATCAGTAAACATCATCCTCTCTTCATCCTTATTAAACACTAGACTACTGTACTGATCATCAGTAAACATCATCCTCTCATCATCCTTATTAAACACTAGACTACTGTACTGATAATCAGTAAACATCATCCTTATTAAACACTAGACTACTGTACTGATAATCAGTAAACATCATCCTTATTAAACACTAGACTACTGTACTGATCATCAGTAAACATCATCCTCTCATCATCCTTATTAAACACTACACTACTGTACTGTACATGACAGAGCAGACCATTCCGTGTTTCTCATCTGGAGTCATTATAGAAGTTATTGAACCTGTTGATGGAGCTGTGGCGGAGCAGAGAGGACGTGTCGCAGACTGAGGAGACCCCCGACTGGGTTCTGACCAGGTCGTTGTGGTCCACCCCGGCCAGCTTCTCCAGGGCGTTCATCATACGTCCAGAGAACTCCTCCAGCTGACCCAGTCGCAGGTCCACCGTCTGCAGGGAAGCCTTCATGGAGTGCTCCCTCTCGTTCACCTCCTCCAGACGCATCGACATGTTCTCCACCCTGAGAGGAGGGAGAGTCAATGGTACCACAACTCTTTACTCACCCTGCCGATTACACCAAATGTATTGGGATTACACCAAATGTATTGGGATTACACCAAATGTATTACTAAATGATTACACCAAATGTATTAGGATTACACCAAATGTATTGGGATTACACCAAATGTATTGGGATTACACCAAATGTATTGGGATTACACCAACTGTATTGGGATTACACCAACTGTATTGGGATTACACCAAATGTATTGGGATTACACCAAATGTATTGGGATTACACCAAATGTATTGGGATTACACCAAATGTATTGGGATTACACCAACTGTATTGGGATTACACCAACTGTATTGGGATTACACCAAATGTATTGGGATTACACCAAATGTATTGGGATTACACCAAATGTATTACTAAATGATTACACCAAATGTATTGGGATTACACCAAATGTATTACTAAATGATTACACTAAATGTATTGTGATTACACCAAATGTATTGTGATTACACCAAATGTATTACTAAATGATTACACCAAATGTATTACTAAATGATTACACCAAATGTATTACTAAATGATTACACCAAATGTATTACTAAATGATTACACCAAATGTATTACTAAATGATTACACCAAATGTATTACTAAATGATTACACCAAATGTATTACTAATAAATATGAATAACTGTAGCGAATACTGAGACAGTTCTACAAGGCTAATTTAAATGTAGGTAGTTCCCCCAAAGAGGAAAGACCATAGCTGTCCGGTCTCCGACCTCTCAGATGTGACCCGGATGCGTTCGTTGCTAGACGACTGCTCCTCGTCCTCCTTCTCTCTGAAATACTCCTCCACACACTGCTCCTCAAAGTCATACAGAGCCTTCAGCTCCTCAGCGTTCAGCAGCAGCTCTGTCAGAGAGAGAAACACACGTCACACGCTGGAGCCGGGGTTGGTGGAGTTCAACTGCTTCTGAAACCTGGTAGAACGCACTGACATCGGTCTCGGAAGGACCAATCAGTCAACCCAGACAACCAACCAGACGAGCAACCAGTCATCCAATCAGTCAACCAACCAACCAGTCATCCAATCAGTCAACCAATCAACCAGTCATCCAATCAGTCAACCCAGCCAACCAACCAGACAGTCAACCAACCGGCTGGCCAGCCAGAAAACCATTTCAGCCAGATAACCAGCTAGCTAATCAATCAACCAAGTCATCCAATCAGTCAACCAATAAACCAGTCATCCAATCAATCAACCAATCAACCACCCATCCAATCAGTCAACCAATCAACCAGTCATCCAATCCATCAACCAATCAATCAGTCATCCAATCAATCAACCAATCAACCAATCACCCAATCACTCAACCAATCAACCAGTCATCCAATCACTCAACCAATCAGTCAACCAATCAACCAGTCATCCAATCAGAGTCAACCAATCAATCAATCAATCAGTCATCCAATCAGAGTCAACCAATCAATCAATCAATCAGTCATCCAATCAGAGTCGACCAATCAACCAGTCATCCAATCAGTCAACCCATATCCCCGAAAACCACTGACGTAGTCCTTTGTTGTCCCTGTCGTCCTGCTCTCCCTCTGTTCTCCTCTTGCAGCGACGACTGACGTGCTTCAGAACGATGTAGATGTGGCTGAAGATGATGAGGGGCGGAGGGAGGAGAGGCCGGTCGTGGAACTTCATGATCAGCTGGTAACGCTGGAACTTCCAGATCTGGTTGGAGACGGACTTGACCTCTAAGAAGGTGTTGCTGTTGGTCAGAGGGTCAGGACGGAAAAAGCGGATCAATCAGGGAGCTGTTTTTTTAACCAACGGGGTTAAATCCCAATGTCTCCTGCACAACACCACAACACAGTCAACTACATGAATGAACCAGGTTAAATCCCCAGGTCTCCTACACAACACCACAACACAGTCAACTACATGAATGAACCAGGTTAAATCCCCAGGTCTCCTACACAACACCACAACACAGTCAACTACATGAATGAACCAGGTTAAATCCCCAGGTCTCCTACACAACACCACAACACAGTCAACTACATGAATGAACCAGGTTAAATCCCAATGTCTCCTACACAACACCACATCACAGTCAACTACA